>NC_079223.1:43303141-43368141 GCF_029633865.1 Lampris incognitus | reverse complement strand
TGTCCGTTTCCCGGGTCTAGGTGTCCGTTTCCCGGGTCTAGGTGTCCGTTTCCCGGGTGTAGGTGTCCGTTTCCCGGGTCTAGGTGTCCGTTTCCCGGGTCTAGGTGTCCGTTTCCCGGGTCTAGGTGTCTGTTTCCCGGGTCTAGGTGTCCGTTTCCCGGGTCTAGGTGTCCGTTTCCCGGGTCTAGGTGTCCGTTTCCCGGGTGTAGGTGTCCGTTTCCCGGGTCTAGGTGTCCGTTTCCCGGGTCTAGGTGTCTGTTTCCCGGGTCTAGGTGTCCGTTTCCCGGGTCTAGGTGTCCGTTTCCCGGGTCTAGGTGTCCGTTTCCCGGGTGTAGGTGTCCGTTTCCCGGGTCTAGGTGTCCGTTTCCCGGGTCTAGGTGTCCGTTTCCCGGGTGTAGGTGTCCGTTTCCCGGGTGTAGGTGTCCGTTTCCCGGGTCTAGGTGTCCGTTTCCCGGGTGTAGGTGTCCGTTTCCCGGGTCTAGGTGTCCGTTTCCGGGGTGTAGGTGTCCGTTTCCGGGGTGTAGGTGTCCGTTTCCGGGGTGTTAAGACACTGTGCTCGGAGGCCCAGTGGTGTGTCAGCTGACCGGTCTAAAGTCAGACATAAGCCCAGAGAGGTGGCTTTTACCACAATGACCCCTCTATCCATGTGAATAACAGATGCTTCTGATGATTTTCTGCAGACTTCGGGGTCAAGAAAACCCATCACAAAAGGGGTTGTGGGCGGGGGAGGGGGGCTGGGGGGGGGAGGGGTGAGCTGAGATGCTTTTACCAGTCCGCAAATCACATACTTTACACTGTCACTCATATTTACCCTGAGGTATCTACCTACACGAAGCGGTGCACAGGATAATGAGTGTGTGTCCTTCGTCAGCATGTGCGGGCAAGTGTGTGCATGCATGTAGGTAACACACACACACACACACACACACACACACACACACACACACACACACACACACACACACACACACACCCACAGACTATTGTCCACATCAGAGACAACTTGCTTTTAGTCTTTAAATGTGTGTGTGTGTGTGTGTGTGTGAACAGCTGAAAACCAACTCTTGAATACTCTTCATCTTTCGGGACAGACATTAGTTACGCTTCATCACTGATGTGATTCAGGTGGAGCTTGCAGCCCACTGCTAATTTCCAACCTTTCCCCCCAGTTAGACTTTTACAACGAAATTATTACACAATGTATTGATGCGGGGGAAAAAATGTAAACACAATGTCCATGAAAGGAAAAAGCATTTGTTAAAAATGCCTCATATCCTGGAGCTTATTATGAGCGCTTGTCTGTACCTTAGAGAACACAGAGGGGTGATATGGGGGTGCAAGCTAGTTAGAGAACACAGAGGGATGATAATGGGGGTGCAAGCTAGTTAGAGATCACAGAGGGTGATATGGGGTGCAGGCTAGTTAGAGAACACAGAGGGATGATTATGGGGGTGCAGGCTAGTTAGAACACAGAGGGATGATATGGGGGTGCAGGCTAGTTAGAGAACACAGAGGGATAATATGGGGGTGCAAGCTACTTAGAGAACACAGAGGGGTGATATGGGGGGTGCCGGCTACTTAGAGAACACAGAGGGGTGATATGGGGGTGCAGGCTACTTAGAGAACACAGAGGGATGATATGGGGGTGCAGTCTAGTTAGAGAACACAGAGGGATGGTATGGGGGTGCAAGCTAGTTAGAGAACAAAAGAGGGATGACATGGGGGTGCATGCTAGTTAGAGAACACAGAGGGATGATATGGGGGGTGCAGTCTAGTTAGAAAACACAGAGGGATGGTATGGGGTGCAAGCTACTTAGAGAACACAGAGGGATGATATGGGGGGTGCAGGCTAGTTAGAGAACACAGAGGGATGATATGGGGGTGCAGGCTAGTTAGAGAACACAGAGGGATGATATGGGGGTGCATGCTAGTTAGAACACAGAGGGGATGATATGGGGGTGCAGGCTAGTTAGCCATAGAGGAGCACAGCTCTGCTCTACTGTCGGACCAGCACTTAAATTTTAAAGAAAAACACTTTCAGAAATGAGAATCAGCAACACTTTATTTGTCATTCATTTCATGTTTCCCCCAGCCCACAGCAGTGCAACACAAAGACCAAAACTACAACTGCAAGAAACACATATATCCAAACTAACACATATATCTAAACTAAAAAAAAAAAAAAAACACTGTCCAGCAGAACAAACGCCAGCCAGGATGACTGTCAGAACTGCCGGTCTGCGCGGGCTAGCAGTTAGCTTAGCCTGCCCCGCTTCCGCGTGCTGTCAGACCTCCCTCGGTGTTTCCGCTTCAGGCACGGCTCCGGTCAGGGCCGTGGACCTTGGGACGCAGCATACCAAGCTCTCCCAGCCGATCCATTGCCAGCTGTCCCAGCCAGACACCTTCGACACACCGCCCCGCGCTCCACATGACAACACTATAACACAGTCAAGGCTACTAGACGAGGCCGCCTCCAGACCACCCTCGGTGTTATCCGAGCTGTCGGTCTGCATGGCCCAGCGTTTAGCTTAGCCCGGCCCACTTCCGCGTCCTGTCAGACCGCCCCTCGGCGTTACCTCTTCGGGCACAGCTCCAGGCAGGGCCGTGGTCCCTGGGCCCACAGGATGCAGCAGACCAGGCTCCCCCAGCCATCAAACGAAGACACAACTTAGATGCCGACGTGGACAAAGACGCCGCATGGATGTTACTGGGTGAGGCTGCTGCAAACGTGAATTTGCGCCGCCCACTTCCCCTTTATATCTTCTAGTTTTATTTAGTTTTTGAAGTGTTGCAAAATTGACATCCCCATATGCAAAATCTGATTGTCTGAATGGGGATTTGCAGCGAGTTACCCTGCAGTTGCCACTGGTTGAGCTCCCAGTGATTCTGTCACCGTCTTGTCTATTAATATACCCACGTAAACTCCCTGGCGCTAGACTGTTATAGGCATAATCTGTAATGCAAACGTAAATAAAAGGGCCACCGCACTACCAAAACTCACAACACGGGACTCCAACCTGCTATCACTCCCAAAACCGACTGACAGGTCTCTTAACACAAGGGACTCAGTGAACAAACCTCCAATTTATACGGTCAAAGAAATTACAGATTGCACGTTCAAGACATTTGTAAGCCGGTTTGAGATCCGGAAAAAATGACTATCCCAAATGGGCATTGCTGAGACGCACACACGCAGACACACAAACACACCCTGAACGCACACGTTGTACACGTCCGTGCAGGAAAGAGAAGGCCCACACACTGATAAAGGTCTCAAAAGAAACACACACTTGCACAGGACTCCCCCTGTGTACGGCACTAAGCCCTTGTTTTGGAAACTCAAGCCTCGGGTCAGAGTCCCTCACAGCAAGCACCTGCGGCAGGGTCCGACCCAGCCGCCAGCACACGCAGGGAGGCTCACGTGCACGCACACACGCCAAGGGGGAGCGCAGGAATGTGAACTCCTAAAAGGCTCCGGTCTTCTCTTAGCCCACTTCACTCTCTCTCTCTCTCCCCTCTCTCTCTCTCCCTCTCTCTCTCTCTCTCTCTCTCTCTCTCCACATTTATGGCCACCTCTTCGCTTCTTTTTGTCAGATCTCGCTCCATATATTAAGCCAGATCAGGGCTAGGCCACTTATGGTGAATAACAGAGTGATGCAGGATTACACCATAATGCCCCCCCCCACCTCCCCTCCCCTCTTCCTTTGTCAAGCGGCTAATAGATGAGGTGTGATTACTCGCTCTTTTTCTGGTTCACGGGAATACACACAGACACATTCAGGTTGTGATCTCATGCTCTTCAGGGGTGCTGCTGGATAAAGGAGCTGTTGTTTTAATCCCCTTGGCCGCCTCGTTCTCTCCCACTCCGAGGAGGTGAAGCACGCGGAGGAGAATACGAGAAGAGAGGTTTGGGGTAGTAAGGCTACAGTGTTAAGACAAGTTGCCATTGTTATGATGGATGAAAACAAAACTTGCATTTTTTGCGGTTTTTTTTTGTGTCCTAGATGGTGCAGACTTGTGTTTGGTGTGTATTGATTGGTATTCAGTGTACAGGGCCACAAAGTGTTCGGTGATCTGCAAGCCAAACAACCAACGAGTGGGCTGGAGGTGCAGATGAAGACAGCAGCTCAGATCAGGAATCAGGAACATTCATTTTTGTCACTTCATTCCATGCACCTGCACACGTGAAATGAAATGAAATATCATTTCCCCCCCCCCCAGGCCACAGCAGCGTAACACAAAGACAGAAACACATCCGAAGTACAACAACACATATAGCCAAACTACAAAAACACATATTTCCAACATATCCAAAAAAATCACTGTCCAAGAGAACGAACGCCAGCCAGGATGACTGTCGGAACTGCCGGTCTGCATGAGCTAGCAGTTAGCTTAGCCTGCCCCGCTCCCGCGTCCTGCTGTCTGACCGCCCGCGGTGTTTCCTCTTCGGGCGCAGCTCCAGGCAGGGCCGTGGTTCCTGGGCCCACCGGACGCAGCAGACCAAGCTCCCCAAGACGATGCTATGCTAGCTCTCCCAGCCAGACACCTTCGACACACCTCCCCGCACTCCACACGTGGGCGCCAAAAATATAGTCACCGCCAGGCGAGGCCGCCACCAGACCGCCCCTCGGTGTTGTCGGAACTGCCGGTCTGCATGGGCTAGCAGTTAGCTTAGCCTGCCCCGCTCCCGCGTCCTGTCAGACCGCCCGCGGTGTTTCCTCTTCGGGCGCAGCTCCAGGCAGGGCCGTGGTTCCTGGGCCCACCGGACGCAGCAGACCAAGCTCCCCAAGACGATGCTATGCTAGCTCTCCCAGCCAGACACCTTCGACACACCTCCCCGCACTCCACACGTGGGCGCCAAAAATATAGTCACCGCCAGGCGAGGCCGCCACCAGACCGCCCCTCGGTGTTGTCGGAACTGCCGGTCTGCATGGGCTAGCAGTTAGCTTAGCCTGCCCCGCTCCCGCGTCCTGTCAGACCGCCCGCGGTGTTTCCTCCTCGGGCGCAGGTCCGTGGTCCCGGGGCGCACAGGACGCAGAGGACCCGGCTCTCCCAGCCATCAAACAAAAACACAAACTTACACGCAGACGTGGACAAAGACACTGCATGGAGGGTACTGGGTGAGGCCGCTGCAAACGTAAGTTCGCGCCGCCATCTTCCCACACCGGAAGCGGAACATTTTGAGCTTCTTTTTTTCGAACACCTTTATTATATGAACAAAATAACAAAATCTGGTCATAGCAGTAACAAATTAGCAATAGTACGAATCAGAAATAATAATTAAAAAAAGACAGAAAGAGGTCTAATCAGAAATCAATATGTTTATATACAAAGCTTGTTTGGTTTGTATACATTTCAGTGCTTTCTTAAAATTTCTTAATGCCTTCATGAAGGCTAAGAATAGTGGCCTGGCCTTCATAAATCTAGACCTTTGGATAAATGTTCGGCCATAGTAATCAGGCTATTGTACAACGTTGCCATAGTTTTACCCTCCATTATAACTCCAAAATTTAATATCCTTATAATCTAAATCGGATAAAATTAAAGTCCTTTTCCGATATCCAACTTTGAAATAATGCCCAAAAGGCTCCAGTATGTTTACAAGTAACCCACAAATGCTCTAATGTTTCGCTAACTGAATCACAAAACATACAATTGTTGTTTTTTCAGTGTTAAATCTTTGCCTCAGAAACTCGTGTCTCCTCTTCCCCATTAGTGACCACAGGGGAAGGGACAAGTGAGTTAATGTAACCTGATATATAAATCACCTGTTTTGCTGTCTGTTTGTCTTCTATTCTGGCCTGATAAGAGTATCGGGCCCATGCCAAACCCCCAAATAACACAGCGACTCTTTCTTTTTAACCATCTCAGCTCTTAAGGGTCTGCTCACAGTCGTGTTTCAGAGACCAGAAACTCTGGAATGCTGCGCTCGCCACTCATCTCTTCATGAATAATTAGCTGAACAAAGCTGAACTTTGGGGTAATGTAGCCAGGTCTGTTGCTAAGGTACTGGAGCGGACAGCTTGTACAGGACACATTGTGGCGTCTTTTAACTTCTTAAAAGAAAGCTTTTGAAATGAATGTGGATGCCTATCCATGCATCCATCCACCCATCCATCCATTATCCAAACCGCTTACCCTACTCAGGGTCGCGGGGACGCTGGAGCCTATCCCAGCAGCCACTGGGCGGCCTAGGGGCAATAAAATAAATACATTTTAAAAATAATTTTAAAACCAAACAAAACAGGATGTGCGTCTGGCTACCGAATCAACGGCTGGTTTCAGATACGCAGCTTATGTGCGCCGGACTTGGATAGAATGTCTCGCGCAGTGCTGCGCTGTGGAGAATCGAGCTGCGGGGGAGAGTCGGTTCCTGTCATCACTCAAGAGAGCAAGTTGAGGAGGAGAAATTCTTTCCAGCGACACCAAGGATACAAGAAGATCATTAACACACGGAAACAACAGCACGTGCGTCCAAATGTGCATGCATCCGCGAGCGCGAGCATGCACACACACACACACGCACACACGCACACGCACACACACAGGCATGCACAATTCCCTCCGTGGGAGAGAACTGAGATGGGATGAAGCACAGCTGCCCTTAATATCAGTATTTGGCTGTGTGTGTGTGTGTGTGTGTGTGTGTGTCTGTGTGTGTCTGTGTGTTTGTGCGTGTGTGTGATATGAAGCTTACAGAATACAATAGACAACACGGAGGACGTGCGTGTAGCTCGCGTGCGTCTGCGCGTCGGAAACTGGACACTTCTCACTTCTCTCACAATGGAAGAACATCACGCAAGACTTGCAGCGAATAGGCGCCGGCTCTCCATAAATCCGAGTGTTTATAGTCAGACGCCCGGACTAATGGCCCCGGCCATGACGATACGGAGGGAGATCGAAGTGGGGATAACACTCCTGCAGCAGGGGAATTGATATATTACCATTCCCTGACATCAGCAGGCAGAACTGGTGATGGTAATCGTGAATTTTTTTTTAAAACGCGCACGCGCGGACGCACACACAACCCCCCCCCCCACACACACACACACACAGACACACACACACACACACGCAGCACAAGACCACAGGGCGGATAACGAGGGGCTCAGGGAGGGTTCGTGTAAACTAAGGCAATCGCCTCTTGATTCCTTCTATGTATATTTACTCGTCTGTCAGTGCGCGTGCGCGCGTGCGCGCGTGTTTGTCGGAAGTGTGGCGGTATAAGTAGTGTGTACAGTGTCTATGTCTCAATTACCAGGTTTGCCTAAGGAGGGATCTCCCAAACGAGTCCTCTACTCTCTCCGCTGTGGTGGGCCCCTGATCACAGCAAAACACACACACACACACACACACACACACACACACACACACACACACACACACACACACACACACACACACGGACACACACACACACACACACACACACACACACACACACACACACACACACATCCCTCAGCCCTGGCTAGGGTCGGATGAAATGTGCCATTTTACGGATGAATGCAGGTGTCCAGCACTTTCTCCTCTCTGGCCCTCCCTCCACCCTCCCCCCTCCCTCCCTCCCTCTCTCCGTCTCTCTCAGATCCTTTGAAAGGTAGAAAAGGTCATCAAATCTTCTGACAAGTTCTTCAGAGCGCTAATGCTGCTCAACACACACCCACGGGCACAGGGCGCGCACACACACACACACACACACACACACACACACATGCAATAAAGTTGTCACTGGTGACGTGTTTGCGTGAGAGAGAGAGCGAGAGCGCGAAAGAGAGAGAGAACAGGAGAGAGGGAGAGAGAGGGAAGAGTGAGAGAGAGAGAGAGCAAAAGAGCGAGTGAGAGAGAGAAAGGGAGAGAGAGTGAGAGAGAGAGAGAGAGAGAGAGAGAGAGAAGAGAGAGAGAGAGAGAGAGAGAGAGAGAGAGAGAGAGAGAGAGAGAGAGAGAGAGAGAGCGTGAGCGCGAAAGAGAGAGAGAACAGGAGAGAGGGAGCGAGGGGGAAGAGAGTGAGCGAGAGCGAGAGAGAAAGAGAGGGGGGAGAGTGAGAGAGGAGGAGGGGAGAGAGAGAGAAAGAGAGAGGGGGAGAGTGAGAGAGAAAGAGAGAGGGGGAAGAGAGTGAGAGAGGGGGAGAGTGAGAGAGAGCGAGAGAGAAAGAGAGGGGGGAGAGAGTGAGAGAGCGAGAGAGAAAGAGAGAGGAGGGGGAGAGAGTGAGAAAGAGAGAGGGGGAAGAGAGTGAGAGAGAAAGAGAGAGGAGGGGGAGAGAGAGAGAGAGAGAGGGGGGGAAGAGAGTGAGAGAGAAAGAGAGAGGAGGGGGGAGAGAGAGAGAAAGAGAGAGGAGGAAGAGAGTGAGAGAGAGCGAGAGAGAAAGAGAGGGGGAGAGTGAGAGAGAAATAGAGAGGGGGAGAGAGAGAGAAAGAGAGAAGGGGAGAGAGTGAGAGAGAGAGAGCAAAGGAGCGAGGGGGAGAGAGAATGAGAGAGAGAAAGGGAGAGAGAGAGAAAGGGAGAGAGAGAGAAAGAGAGAAGGGGGGAGAGAGTGAGAGAGAGAGAGAGAGAGAGAGAGAGAGAGAGAGAGAGAGAGAGAGAGAGAGAGAGAGAGAGAGAGAGAGAGAGAGAGAGAGAGAGAGAGAGAGAGCAAAGGAGCGAGGGAGAGAGAGAGTGAGAGAGAGAAAGGGGGAGAGAGAGAGAGAAAGGGAGGGAGAGAGAGAAAGGGAGGGAGAGAGAGGGAGAGAGAGAGCGAGAAAGGGAGAGAGAGAGATAGAGAAAGGAAGGGAGAGAGAGGGAGAGAGGGAGAGAGAAAGGGAGAGAGAGAGAGAAAGGAAGGGAGACAGAGAGAGAGAGAGAGAGAGAGAGAGAGAGAGAGAGAGAGAGAGAGAGAGAGAGAGAGAGAGAGAGAGAGAGAGAGAAGGGGGGAGAGAGTGAGAGAGAGAGAGAGAGAGAAAGGGAGAGAGAGAGAGAGAGAAAGGGAGAGAGAGGGAGGGAGAGAGGGAGAGAGAGCCGCACAGGTGCAGTCAGGGCCGCTCGGGGAGGAACGGACCTCCTGCCCTTTGAACTTGATCTTGAAAAGGAACCGTCTTCCCTTCCTGTCAAATAAGCTTAGCCGCTACGCCCTCGAGCTCCACGCCACCTAACCCGGCCCGGCAGAAGGAGACACACGACACTGGAGAGCCTCACATCTCTGCTGCAGCCTCCTCCTGCAGGCCTGCCCGTCCCCAACAACCTCGGCGTGTTGTTGCCATCAGCGAAGTCCTCCTGTACACTCCGCCAGCTCCCGAGCTCCTGCAGTGGGTTAAATGCGTGACTCCTGGCTGGATGTGTCATCTGGGAGGGGGCTAAATAGCTGAGGAGAGGTTATGAGAAGTCAGGTGAACATTGTTATTATATATTAATGTTATCAAAATGTTTTCCTCCCCTCTCTGGCACAGAGCATTGGGGAGGATGGTGACGCGATTTACAGTGTTGCCCCCTTGTGTGTCCAACAGTGTCAGTGTGTGTGTGTGTGTGTGTGTGTGTGTGTCTTGAGGGGCCGTGTGTACACCCGTGACCAGACCTCCTCGGGTGAAGCGTTGGTTCAAGGCTAGATTATCCGGGAGTGTCAGATTTACCACCGTGGCCTTGTGAAGTGCTCCAGAGCTGTTAAGTGAAAGCCGTACCGTGGAAACATTGATATTGTTTTTTTTCTTTTATTATCACTTATTAATAATGACGCATTTGAATTTTCACCTGGAAAAAAAAAAAGCTTAAGAAATGGAAAAAGAATCCCCCCCCCCCATATTTTATAAACTTCTCTCAGCCGACCCTTTTTCTCCTGGTACGTGTGACGTCATCGGACACTCGTTTACACACAGCCAATCGGATCAAAGCATGTGAATATGAAACCCCGCCCACCCTCACATCAACTCTTGTCTGGACTTGTCGCGCAACTGTCAGCTCATGAATATTAATGAGCGCTAGGCCACTCCCACTCCGTTCTTGAGACAACCGAGAGCAGTTAACGGATGAAGGTATAAAGAAAACGCAACATTAATCATTTACAAATGAATAAAAAGTCGCTGAGCGTTTTATTATGCCGTGTTCAAGGTTTCTAGATCTGAAAAGTTAAATCCCATCACCGGTTTCAGTTTGAACTTTGAAAATACGGTGACTGGGATTCACACACAGAGGAGGGCGCATGGCGGAGAGAGAGGAGACCAGCTCCAACCCAGGTTTGATATAGTTCAATAAGGCTCGTGAGTAATAGATGAAGCCAAGTTTTAGCGAGGAGGAGGAGGGGACGTGATCAGGGGTGTAGCACAAAATTCTGGGCCCTATACACGAGCCGTCTCTGTGGGCCCCTTT
The DNA here is from genome assembly GCF_029633865.1 of Lampris incognitus. Lineage (NCBI taxonomy): Eukaryota > Metazoa > Chordata > Actinopteri > Lampriformes > Lampridae > Lampris > Lampris incognitus. The sequence continues at coordinate 43,357,806 of NC_079223.1, read as the reverse complement.
CTCTCGTCTCTCACGCGTCACTTTTTTGAGTTCTAGCATGCTGTATATTATTTACAACCAGGGTACATTAACCTATTTTAACCCTAACTTAACCTAGCATTAGCCTAGCTTAACCTAACATTAACCTAACTTAACCTAACTTAACCTAGCATTAACCTAACTTAACCTAGCATCAGCCTAACTTAACCTAACATGAGCCTAGCTTAACCTAACATTAACCTAACTTAACCTAGCATCAGCGTAACTTAACCTAACATTAGCCTAACTTAACCTAGCATTAGCCTAACTTAACCTAGCATTAACCTAACTTAACCTAACATTAGCCTAACTTAACCTAACATTAACCTAACTTAACCTAGCATTAACCTAACTTAACCTAACATTAGCCTAACTAAACCTAACATTAGCCTAACTTAACCTAACGTTAGCCTAACTTAACCTAACGTTAGCCTAACTTAACCTAGCATTAGCCTAACTTAACCTAACATTAACCTAACTTAACCTAACATTAGCCTAACTTAACCTAACATTAACCTAACTTAACCTAACATTAGCCTAACTTAACCTAACGTTAGCCTAACTTAACCTAACATTAACCTAACTTAACCTAACGTTAGCCTAACTTAACCTAGCATTAGCCTAACTTAACTTAACATTAGCCTAACTTAACTATCTATGAGAGGCAGACTAAACCATTTTGCACCTCTTGTAAAGGCTGAGAGGGGCCTCAGAAAGGGCTGAGAGGGGCCTCAGAAAGGGCTGAGAGGGGCCTCAGAGAGCCTCCACTGTTTTCTTTTAAGTCCCTCAACCGATGTACTGAGCCAATTTAAACTGAAGTTATGACACTAATTAGTTAGAAATAAAAAATTTGCAAACCAAAACGAACGTAATTCCAGGCTTCCCGAGCCCCCCCCCCTTTCTGGGCCCTGGTAGCCCCCCCCCCCCACTATAACGCCGCTGGACGTGATGACAACTGATGCCATTTTCCCGATGGAGGTGAAGAACGGCAAGGGGAAACGAGTGCAAGGCTCAGATGAATTAGCTACTCTACTCCCGCTCTTCGTCCTGCAGGGAGGGGATGAGAGTCCCCCCGCCAGCGGAGGTGTGGAGGGGGGAGTGAAGCATGAGGAGGAAGAGGAGGAGGAGAAGGGCGGCGAGCCAGTCGTGAGAGGGTTGTAAGTGGGGCCTGAGTAGTTGCTTTATCAGCAGCTGATGGGGGGGGGGGGGAGATGTTTCCCTGTGTTTCAGAGCCGCTCAATGCTCCCCTTGTCTCCGCTTATCACTGCTAATTAAAACATTTGGATTCCTCCAGGCCACTCTGGAGGAGTGTGTGTGTGTGTGTGTGTGTGTGTGTGTGTGTGTGTGTGTGTGTGTGTGTGTGTGTGTGTGTGTGTGTGTTTGCACTTCTGTCTTTGAGAGGCCCATTTTGAGTTTTTAACCATCTGAGTGAGGACATTTTGAGTGGTCCTCACTTCTCTAAGGGTCTATTTCAGGGCTAGAATGTGTGTTTAGGGTCAAGGTTAGAACTAGGATTTAGGGTCAAGGTTAGAACTAGGATTTAAGTTCAAGTCGGGGTAAAGTGTAAGGCTAGACGTGTAGTTCTGGTGGTTAAGGTCAGGGTTAAAGGCCAGGGAATGACTGTAGTCAGCGAGGGGTCCTCACAAAGATAGAAGTAAAAGAGTGTGTGTGTGTGTGTGTGGAGGGTGGCGGGGGGGGGGGGGCAGAAGTTGGAAGATACGGGGCCGTTCTAGCGGTCCATCTATGGACAGAGGATCTCGACAAATATTCGCTGTCCACTTCCAAGCGATGGCTCTGTTTCCACAGAAGTACACAAACACGAAACTTTTTACATGAGGGTAGAGCACTTTCCCCCCCAGAGTCAAGGAGATAATAAATAATCTTCTCTCTCTCTCTCTCTCTCTATTTTACATCATGGTCTTATTTTGTTTCAGATCCCAACCCCTCCCCCGCCCGTGAAATGATGACGGTAGGCTCGGGATGTTTTTGGGGGGGGGGTGGTTTGGGGACGGGCCTAAATGTGTGTCGTGTGTCAGAAAGAGGAGATTGCTGAACCAAATCTCCGAGTTTTGTCTGCAGAATATTGCGACGTTGTATTCCCTGTGTACTTTGTGCAGCCTGCACATTGTTTTCAGCTTTTATACTTGCTTCAATTGTGAAAGAAGGCGGCGTCCGGGTGGTGTAGCGGTCTATTCCGCTGCCTGCCAACACCGGGGGTCGCCGGTTCGAATCCCCGTGTTCCCTCCGGCTAGCTCGGGCGTCCCTACAGACACAGTTGGCCGTGTCTCCAGGTAGGAAGCCGGATCTGGGTATGTGTCCTGGTCGCCGCACTAGCGCCTCCTCTGGTCGGTTGGGGCGCCTGCTCGAGGGGGAGGGGGAACTGAGGAGAACAGTGTGATCCTCCCACGTGCTAGGCCGCCCTGGTGAAACTCCTCACTGTCAGGTGAAAAGAAGCGGCTGGCGACTCCACATGTATGGGAGGAGGCATGTGGTGGTCTGCAGCCCTCCCCGGATCGGCGGAGGGGGGTGGAGCAGCGACCGGGGACCAACTCCAGTTCTTCTTCCCATTGCCTTGCTCAGGGGCACAGGCAGGATAAGATGCATGTCTTGTTGATGGTGGTAGGAATGGGAGGAAACCCATTGGAGAACATGCAAACTCCACACAGAAAGGACCCGGGACAGCCTGGGGTTCGAACCCGGGACCTTCTTGCTGTGAGGCAACAGCGCGAACCACTGGACCACTGTCCTGCCTAATATACGAAACATAGCTGTGAACAAATACAGCCGTGAAGTTGAAACTGCATGCGAGCTGTTCGCATGAATATTTTTTACAAGTCAAAGAAATGCAATAAGAAGTCCCCATTAGATTAGGCTGTTTTCACTGGCGGCCTCCTTTCCTGCAGGCTTAGTAAATGTTGATTTTGAAAAATTTCTCTCCAAATACGCTGAAATTCTCACCCGCTCACGAATCTTCCTCATACGGCTGATATCTTCTCACTCCTCCAACTCCTGATGGGGACACACACACACACACACAGAGAGTAGTCCAGACCTGCGCTACAGTCTATAAATGAGCTTCCTCTGTATGGACGCTGGGTGGGCTCGTCTCTCAGGCCTTGCTAATCCCCACCATGACCCCCGGCCACCACTTCCACAAACACAGAACTGGGATGGCTGCATTTGTCAGTCGCTTCGGGCACAATACAATGAGCTGCAACGCTAGAAGGTTGTGAGCCAGCCTGGCAGCTCCCCGCAAAACAGACCAGTCTGTCAAGGTCCTTTATCTTGTATTAAGTCTCATAAAACCGTATTGCTAGTCTTATTTTCTTACTCCGCTGGCAAATAATATAACCTTTTTGTAGAGTAGCCACTTGTTTCATGATTTAATTCCATAATTGTCTTCGATGGCTGGGAGAGCCGACGTTGGATCGGCTGAGGGAGCTTGGTCCGGCACGTCCTGTGGGCCCAGGGACCACGGCCCGAAGAGGAAACACCGAGGGCGGTCCGGCAGGACGCGGAAGCGGGACAGGCTAAGCTAACTGCTAGCCCATGCAGACCGGCAGTTCATCCTGGCTGGCGTTCGTTCTCCTGGACACTGATTTTCTTTTTTTGGTCTGATATATGTGTTAGTTTGGATATATGTGTGAGTTTGGATATATGTGTTAGTTTGAATTTATGTGTTAGTTTGGATATATGTGTTAGTTTGGATTTATGTGTTAGTTAGGATATATGTGTTAGCTTGGATATATGTGTTAGTTTAGATATATGTGTTAGTTTAGATATATGTGTTAGTTTGGATATATGTGTTAGTTTGGATATATGTCTTAGTTTGGATATATGTGTTAGTTTGGATTTATGTGTTAGGATATATGTGTTAGTTTGGATATATGTGTTAGTTTAGATATATGTGTTAGTTTAGATATATGTGTTAGTTTGGATATATGTGTTAGTTTGGATATATGTGTTAGTTTGGATATATGTGTTAGTTTAGATATATGTGTTAGTTTGGATATATGTGTTAGTTTGGATATATGTGTTAGTTAGGACATATGTGTTAGTTTAGATATATGTGTTAGTTTGGATATATGTGTGAGTTTGGATATATGTGTGAGTTTGGAAAGATGTGTTAGTTTAGATATACGTATGTGTTAGTTTGGATTACAGCCTCAAGTCCTCTTGGGTATGAAGCTACAAGCTTGGCACACCTATATTTGGGGTATCTCTCCCCTTCTTCTCTGCAGATCCTCTCGAGCTCAGTAAGGTTAGATGGGGAGCGTCGCTGCACAGCTATTTTCAGGTCTTTCCAGAGATATTCAATGGGGTTCAAGTCTGAGCTCTGGCTGGGCCACTCAAGGACATTCACAGACTTGTCCCGAAGCCACTCCTTCGTTGTCTTGGCTGTGTGCTTAGGGTCGTTGTCATGTTGAAAGGTAAACCTTCGCCCCAGTCTGAGGTCCTGAGCGCTCTGGAGCAGGTTTTCATCAAGGATCTCTCTGTACTTTGCTCCATTCATCTTTCCCTCGATCCTGACTAGTCTCCCAGTTCCTGCCGCTGAAAAACATCCCCACAGCATGATGCTGCCACCACCATGCTTCACTGTAGGGATGGTATTAGCAAGGTGATGAGAAGTGCCTGGTTTCCTCCAGACGTGACGATTGGCATGCAGGCCAAAGAGTTCAATCTTGGTTTCATCAGACCAGAGAATCTTGTTTCTCATGGTCTGAGAGTCCTTTAGGTGCTTTCTGGCAAACTCCAAGCAGGCTGTCATGTGCCTTTTACTGAGCAGAGGCTTCCATCTGGCCACTCTACCATAAAGGCCTGATTGGTGGAGTGCTGCAGAGATGGTTGTCCTTCTGGAAGGTTCTCCCATCTCCACAGAGGAATGCTGGAGCTCTGTCAGAGTGACCATCGGGTTCTTGGTCACCTCCCTGACCAAGGCCCTTCTCCCCCGATTGCTCAGTTTGGCTGGGCGGCCAGCTCTAGGAGGAGTCCTGGTGGATCCAAACTTCTTCCATTTACCAATGATGGAGACCACTGTGCTCTTCGGGACCTTCAAAGCTGTAGAAATTTTTTGTACCCTTCCCCAGATCTGTGCCTCGATACAATCCTGTCTCGGAGGTCCACAGACAATTCCTTTGACTTCATGGCTTGGTTTCTGCTCTGACATGCACTGTCAACAGTGGGACCTTATATAGACAGGTGTGTGCCTTTCCAAATCATGTCCGATCAATTGAATTTACTACGGGTGGACTCCAATCAAGATGTAGAAACATCTCAAGGATGATCAGTGGAAACAGGATGAACCTGAGCTCAATTTTGAGTGTCATAGCAAAGGGTGTGAATACTTATGTACATGCAATATTTCAGTTTTTTATTTTTAATAAATTTGCAAAAATTTCTACAAAACCTTTTTCACTTTGTCATTATGGGGTATTGTGTGTAGATAGATGAGGAAAAAAAAGCAATTTAATCCATTTTGGAATAAGGCTGTAACATAACACAATGTGGGGAAAGTGAAGGGGTGTGAATACTTTCCGGATGCACTGTATGTGTTAGTTTGGATATTTGTGTTAGTTTGGATATATGTGTTAGTTTGGATATATGTGTTAGTTTGGATATATGTGTTACTTTGGATATATGTGTTAGTTTGGATATATGTGTTACTTTGGATATATGTGTTAGTTTGGATATATGTGTTGGTTTGGATATATGAGTTAGTTTGTATATATGTGTTAGTTTAGATATAGTATGTGTTAGTTTGGATATATGTGTTAGTTTGGTTACATGTGTTAGTTTGGATATATGTGTTAGTTTAGATATATGTGTTAGTTTGGTTACATGTGTTAGTTTGGATATATGTGTTAGTTTGGATATATGTGTTAGTTTGGATATATGTGTTAGTTTGGATATATGTGTTAGTTTAGATATATGTGTTAGTTTGGATATATGTGTTAGTTTGGATATATGTGTTAGTTTGGATATATGTGTTAGTTTGGATATATGTGTTAGTTTGGATATATGTGTTAGTTTGGATATATGTGTTAGTTTAGATATATGTGTTAGTTTGGATATATGTGTTAGTTTAGATATATGTGTTAGTTTAGATATATGTGTTAGTTTGGATATATGTGTTAGTTTGGATATGTGTGTTAGTTTGGATATGTGTGTTCTCGTAGTTTTGGGTGTGCGCTGTGTCCTTGTGTTGCGCTGCTGTGGGCCGGGGGGGGAACCGATGTTTCGTTTCACTTCACGTGCACAAGTGCATGAAATGAAGTCACAAATAAAGTCTTTCTGATTCTGACGTTAAGACTTCTTTCGCTAAAGAGGATAAAAAAAAAACATCTAGAAGCAAGCACGTTGTTTAAAGATCATGTGCACTTTCTTGCAACAAGCAATAATAATATCTGCCGGGGGGGAGGGGAGGGGAGGGGAGGGGAGGGGGGCAAGAGAAATGTACCTGCCGTCCCTTGAAATAAGCACGAGAGACTCAAAACAAGATGAAGCCCCCTGATAAGCGTGCTCCTTTCTGCAGCGCCGAAAGTGAAGACACCAGCAAAACCTGCTGAGAATCATCTGCATGTCACAGTCGCTACAGACACTAATCCGGGCCTGGTGGGGCTACAGACACTAATCCGGGCCTGGTGGGGCTACAGACACTAATCCGGGCCTGGTGGAGGGCTCCGCTTGTCATGGCGTGCGGCAATAGAAACCACAAGTCGACGCTCGCGCTGTTTTCCTCGCCAGGCGGAGACGAATGTTCGAACCTGCGACCGTTTTGCTGGAATCGGTCGGTTCGGGTCCTTGGTAAAAGAGGGGTTCAGCGGAGGTGTGACGTGCCCGGGGGTCCGTTTAAGAAAACATGGGCGAGATAGGGTGGAGCGCTAGGTGGGTGGGTGGTGGTAGTAGGATGATGGGGTTTGTGTGTGTGATGGATGCCTTGTCCCCCCCGGGGGAGTTGATGTCTTCTGGCCTTACTGTAAATGTTTACATTCCTACATGCACTGATGCTATCTCCTAATAGTTTCTGGAACAGGCCTGAGGAGTCCTCTGGGTAGGATTGTTTGCTGTGTGTGTGTGTGTGTGTGTGTGTGTGTGTGTGTGTGTGTGTGTGTGTGCGTGTGTGCGTGTGAAAGACAAGAGTAAGAGAGAATGCAGCTAGGAGACGGGGCAAAGGGGAGCTGATCTGTCTTTAAACAAAGGTATTAACCATGACCTCTCCTTCCTGAGTCCTGCCCTATGTCTGTCCTGTGCAAACACATTAAGGCCAGCAGCACACTCTCCCTCTCTCTCTCTCTCTCTGTCAAACACACACACAGACACACACACACACACACACACACAACCTTGTTGTGTTCAGTCTGATTACATATAATCGAGTGGGATTTGGTTCTGTGGACAAAATCGTGGCACGCTGGCCCCTTCCAGAGTTGATACTGTCTGAGCCCTGACTCGCCGTTAGACCCATTCATCCATCGTTACTCACCTGCCAGTCTCGTTGTCAGCATCCGACACGCCAGGATGAGCTCAGCAGGGCCCTCGAGACAAAAGAAGCCGTGTCATAATAGGTGTACGGGAAACGCGTGCGCGATTGCGTCGCAGGAGCCGTGAGAGACCTTTCCGTCAAAAGGCCCGTCGCCATTGTATAAGGAACTACCCAGCGGTGGCGGCTTATTAAGAAGGACGATAACTCTGTTACTGTGTAGACCTTAAAACAGCTGCCAGATGTGCTGCGCCGAGGTCAATTGCGCCCCCCCCCCAATATTGTTAGCACCAGCCGCCACTGCAACCAGCCCTGCCCTCCACGAACTAAGATGCCGGTGCAAAGACACAAAGGCAACCGGAAACGATCCGTTTCCAAGAAGCCAGTCTCACAAACAAAACGCCGGTGCACACCTGGTATAAGCATTTCCCCCCCAAAATATCACGCGCTCCAACCTTCTGTCATGTGGCGTCAACGACATATGCATTTTTTTAATGCTATGGGACTGCCGATGAAGACAAGATTCAAGAAGAACTTTATATAGACGCGTTCCCTTGTTTACGCGCGCCAGATGTGCGTGCGCAGATTGTGAGGCAAAAGGGGGCCACGAGTCCTGCGTCTGTAAACGTTACGACGTTCATTTCGAAGACATCGTCGCGCAGAAATTGATTTAAAACGAAAAGCCTCACAGTTGTTGCGCTGTCGGTTGTACAAACCGTGAAGATGGTTAAAAACAAGCATCTGCATTTTTGCCGCATGCCGAAAGGGAAAACTCCAATCGAAAGACGAAGAAGACAGCCGTGGATTCATGCGAGCCGGGGACTGGAAGACGTGGTCAGAAGGGCAAATACCAAACGTGAAGATTTGCGGAGAACATTTCATATCCGGTATGCATCCGTTTCTTACACAAATAAGTGTTGTGATTGAACATACGTAAGTAACAGCTCTAAATGTAATACTGTCCCAGTAGAGCAACTGCCAAACCAAAGTGTGAGTTGTTAATGCCTAGCCTTCCTCGAGTCTGACAACGATTCCGTCAGCTTTCGTGTGTCGTGATGCTTGAGGTCATAATATGACTCCAGCCTCGATCTCATAACCTTACAAACAATTCCGCCTTTGTTGAATACAAACAATTCAACCGTACAAACAAACTACGAGGGCTTTCCTTTGATTTGATGAGGCAAAACTTCTTTTCCTTCGATAAAGGATGGTAAAAGTGGCCTTGGACATGTCCACCAACAAAGTAATCGCATGCTTCTAAAGACTTGTACGCCTTCATTGACTCTTTGGTAAATCTACTTGGTGTGTCTGTGTGGTGTTCAGTCGCATCCCTCCAACCCATGTTTGGCAACTTCGTGACGTCACTTGTCCGCTGAGCTTCATCCGCAGAAACGGATCGGGTAGTTTTTCTCCAGTGCTTGGCGTAGGTTTCGACTCGTAACGCTTCCTGTCTTCCTTGCTTAGACCTTCAACATATTCTGAGATTTCAATTTCCTCACATTTCCAACTTTTCTCCGTTTCATTTCAAGTTTTATACGCGTTCATCTGTGAGTTTCGTAGGTACGCGCGTTGGCTCTCGGCCATGTTTTGCCACACGTTCTGCGCGCGCATCTTGTTTGCAACGCAGCTTTTACGTCACGCCATAAGGGGCCTACAGTCCGCGTCAAGATGGAGCATACATTAAAGCGATAAGAAACGTAAAATATCAGCAAGAGTCTAAACAATATAAGTGCCAAATATAAGCAGTATAAGGTATAAAATACAATACAGTTAACAATGAAATACAACATGATCAGCAAAAATGCAGTAAGGGTGTACGTGCCATATCCAGGGGTGTAGCACAAAATTCTGGGCCCTATAGCCAGTCTCTGTGGGCCCCTTTCCTTTTTGTCTCTCACGCATCACTTTTTGAGTTCTAGCATACTACATATTATTTAAAATCACAGTACATTAATGTGTTTTAACCTAACTTAACTATTTTGAAGGGATTTAAAAATATATATAGTGTCACTACAAACTTCGATGCCTCTTAGGGTACCCATGCTGACACCCGTGCTGTTTATGGGTGTCACTCGCGACAGGGCTAGATGAGCTGCATTGAGAGATGCCCGCGAGGGGCGGACTAAACCATTTTGCACCTTTTGTAAGGGGTGAGAGGGGGCCTCAGAGAGGGGCGAGAGGGGGCCTCAGAGAGCCTCCGCTATTTTCTCTAATGTCCCTCAACCGATGTATTGAGCCAATTTTAACTGAGGTTATGACACTCATTAATTAGAAGTACAAATTTGCAAACCAAAAGAAACTTGTAATTCCAGGCTTCCCGAGGGCCCCCTCCCCCTCCTGGGCCCTGGTAGGTCCTTCCCCTTGCTATTTTTAACCCCGCTTTTGACAGTCGGCACAATTAAAATCACAAATGTTCGTCATGGTCACGGCGGCTTACGGTCATTCAATAGCGCTCAGCCGGAAACGAACGGCCCAAACGATGCCACAACGCGACGAGTCACGTGACGTCGATGAGCCGGATGCTTTGGAGGGAAACGGAAATTCGCGGCAGGAAACGGAAATGCACTTAACGACCGGTCTCCCACATCCTTACCCTGACCTTTAACCGCGCCAAAGTCATACCTAAACTTAACCATCGGTCGTGTAATTGCGCTAAACCGTCGATTCGTTGTCGGCACGTCACAGAACGGGCGGTGCCTTCTGGGAACTGCGGGTAAGTTGACTGTTTTGTCTGTGAGACTGTGTTGGTCCGCAGTGGCGTCAATGGGTCCATCAGCTAAAATGCTGTTTCTCCTTTAATGCGGTGATGCGCCGGGGAGACGGGCTTGCTTGCATGACTTCTTCAACGAATGTTCATTCATTCATTCATTCATTCATTCATTCATTCATTCATTCATTCATTCATTCATTCTCCCTCTCTCTCATTCTCTATCACGCTCTCTCTCTCTCTATCTCTATCTCTCACTCTCTCTCACTCTCTCTCTCGCTCTCTCTCACGCTCTCTATCTCTCTCTCTCTCTCTCACACTCTCTCTCACTCACTCTCTCTCACACTCTGTCACTCTCTCACACACTCTCTCTCTCTCACTCTCTATCTCTCTCACGCTCTCTCTCACTCACTCTCACTCTCTCTCACTCTATCTCTCTCTCATTCTCTCTCTCTCACACTCTCTCTCTCTCACACTCTCTCTCACACTCTCTCTCTCTCACACACTCTCTCTCTCACTCTCTCTCACTCACTCTCACTCACTCTCACTCTCTCTCTCACACACTCTCACTCTCTCTCACTCTCACACACACTCTCACTCTCTCTCTCACCCTCCCTCACTCTCACTCACTCTCTCTCTCTCTCCCTCTCTCTCTCTCTCTCTCTCTCTCTCTCTCTCTCTCAAATTCAAATTCAAAAGTGCTTTATTTACAGGCTGTTGTGTTGCTGTAAAGCCCCTTGAGGCAACTTTGTAATTTGTGATATTGGGCTATACGAATAGACTTGACTTGGCTTTATTGGCAAGACAAATAGGCACTTGTGTTGCCAAAGCAGTCACACTACAAACAGAACAAAACATCAGAACATATACCCAACATGTACTTATACAAGAAATCAGAACATGTACCCAACGTGTACTTATACAAGAAATCAGAACATATACCCAACATGTACTTATACAAGAAATCAGAACATATACCCAACATGTACATATACAAGAAATCAGAACATATACCCAACATGTACTTATACAAGAAATCAGAACATATACCCAACATGTACTTATACAAGAAATCAGAACATGTACCCAACGTGTACTTATACAAGAAATCAGAACATGTGCAGGTGCAGCACAAAAACCAGACTGGTAATCAGTTACCGGTAGCACTTAATACTTAGTTATTATTTAACTATTGTTATTATTATTATTATTGTTATTATCTTTATTAATTTTATTTTATTCAAAGCAGTAGGTTAGTTGGGACGACTGTATCTGTGTGCGTGCATGTGTGTGTATGTGCATTTATGAGTCTCTGGGCTTGAGTGTGTGTCTGTGTGTGTGTGAGAGAGAGAGAGGGGGGGGGGTTCTGTGTGTGCAGGTGTGTCTGAGTGTGGTCTTGGGCTTCTTTGTGTAAGTAGGAAATATGTGTGTGCATATGTGTATCATTCACTGTCCCTCAGATGGTGGCAAGTGAGAACATATTGTGCAGCTATAGTACAGCTCTCTTTGTTCTCTCTCTCTCTCTCTCTCTCTCCCTCTCTCTCTCTCTCTCTCTCTCTCTCTCTCTCTAGGAGCCTATTCATGCCAGGCTGCAGGGAAGTGCACAGGCAGGTCTTCATTCCCTCTCAGAGGGAAGGGTTTACATACTTGTGCATTACAAATTCATATGTCAACACACACGCTAACCGTAACCCGCTTGCTCTCTCTCCCTCTCTCTCTCTCTCTCTCTCTCTCTCTCTCTCTCTCTCTCTCTCTCTCTCTCTCTCCCTCTCTTTCCCTCTCTCTCTCTCTCTCTCTCTCTCTCGCTGTCTCACTCTCTTTCCCTGGAACCTGTTCCCTGCTGTGAACTCTGTGACTCACTTCGGCAAGCGGGGCTGTGCAACCTACACGGAGACTTCAGGGTGATGGGCTGAAGATAAGTGGCGAGAGGACTACAGAAAGAATGATCCCAGCCAAGGTCTATTTGGGTTTGTGACATGAGACGAGTCCCATTTCGTGCCAGCAGTGCGTGGGCGAGAGGAGTCTTTTTTCAGATGGATGATGTGAGGCAAGTGACCCACTTTCTGGCATCCAACTGAAGATGCTTCCTTTCCACAACACCCAAGTTACACCTAAAAGAATTGTCCCAAAGTTGAACTTGACTCATAAATGAGCCCCACAGTCCGGCAAAAAAAAAAAACATACCCTGGATCATGTCACTCTCAACTTGTTCGTGTCCTCTAGTTTATTCTCTGTGGCTATCTACTGTTCATCATGATATGGAGGGACAGAAAAAATGGCTCACTGATACGACCAAAGTCGCCGGGTAGCACACAAATGGTTATATACGGACCGAAATGCAGTGGAGTTTTGCCCCTTCACGAGAAAAGACAAATCCAAGTAATCATTGCAGTCTCCGGTGGCTAATTAATGTCTCGCACCCTGAGTAAACATCAATAATTAGCCTTGATGGTGACGGGTGTTGCGTCGGTCCTGGTTGGCCAGCCACAGGGACATGTATTCCCCCCTCCATAAACCTGTAACGTACACTGCCAGCCACTTGTGGTAGCGTAAAGTGGCTGTTCTGATCTATATGAGAGAGATGGATGAGGTGTGGGCAGGGTGCCAGGGTGGCACCCTGCCACACACCTCATCCATCTCTCTCATATAGATCAAGTCATATAGATCAGGTGCCAGGGTGGCACAATAAGGTGATCCTGCTGTCTAACAGGTTGTTGTGGCAATAGTGAAGTATCTCTACCTTACATCATGCTCTCTTCAAGTCTTCTGCTAATTAATCTTGTTATTACTGGCTGGGCTCGTGTGAACAGGACTGCGGCTGTGATATTGCAGCCATGTCATCCGGCACCTGCGCGTGTATATAGCGTATGCAATGATGGATGTCTATAAGAGTAATGATGCAAAACAATCACAATGTAGGTTTGAACACTCAGTTAGATTGGATAGAGGCTGAATGTGCACGATGGTGGCATGCAGACTCTGTTTTCCAGACATCCTTTGCAGTTCACGTCTGTTAGGGCGTGGACAGCACGCTGTAAAAATTCATTTTTTTTGTTTTTGTTATCCTGTAAAGTGTCTGTGCTGTGTGTGTGTGTGTGTCCCGGTGGTATGAGGGTGTATTCGTTTTAGGGATACGTGCTTACTGCAGCCCGGCTGGACGGTCCATTGACCTTCTCTGAGTCGTGCAGCCGTGCACAGACGCACAGGCATCAGTCTGCTAACGACCAGCACTACACTACTGACTGCTGCACTGTAAATTTACACTACTGACAACTGCACTGTAAATTTACACTGTTGACTACTGCACTGTAAATTTACACTACTGACAACTGCACTGTAAATTTACACTATTGACTACTGCACTGTAAATTTACACTACTGACTACTGCACTGTAAATTTACACTACTGACTACTGCACTGTAAATTTACACTACTGACTACTGCACTGTAAATTTACACTATTGACTACTGCACTGTAAATGTACACTACTGACTACTGCACTGTAAATTTACACTACTGACTACTGCACTGTAAATTTACACTGTTGACTACAGCACTGTAAATTTACACTATTGACTACTGCACTGTAAATTTACACTGTTGACTACTGCACTGTACATTTACACTATTGACTACTGCACTGTAAATTTACACTACTGACTACTGCACTGTAAATTTACACTGTTGACTACTGCACTGTACATTTACACTATTGACTACTGCACTGTAAATTTACACCACTGACAACTGCACTGTAAATTTACACTACTGACTACTGCACTGTAAATTTACACTACTGACTACTGCACTGTAAATTTACACTATTGACTACTGCACTGTAAATTTACACTACTGACAACTGCACTGTTGACTACGACTGTAAATTTACACTACTGACTACTGCACTGTAAATTTACACTACTGACTACTGCACTGTAAATTCTAAAAGTTACGTTTACTTAAAAAAAGTAGGAAACCAATTACACGTGGGAAAAGTAAGTAAATGAACTTGTGTCAAGTTATGTGAAATGATTTTATGTGAAATGAGTTCGCATAATTGACACAATTAAGTTCATTCGCTTACTTTTCCCACGTGTGATTGTTTTAAAGTAAACGTAACTTGTAGAATTCACGGTGAGATTGTTGAATCCGAAAGTGAGATTTTCCGTTGTGTCAGTTCATTTGTTTTACGTGTTTGGAAACTGAATCGGAGCATTAATAATGAATATGAGCGTTGTTTCCCTCAAACCAGAGGCCAATAAATCATAATCGCACACCGCTCCTTCACTTCACAGCTGAACAACAATAAATGCACAACAGGGTTTTTTTTCTTCAAGGCTTTACACTTGTGTTGGGATCAAATCTTATCGAGGAACTGGAGCTTTGCCATCATTTTAATGAAATAACTTGCATGTTCATCTGCAGGCGGGGGACAGCCCTTCTTTATCTGTCCTGTTTCCTATCAGCCCAGCTCTCATCATTACAAGCAGACCCACGTCTACTTCCTTTGAAAGCCTCAGCAGGGTCGTGTATGAATTAAACAGATTTAAATGAAGTCGACACGAGTCAGCTGATCGTCCTCTGAATATTTACTCGCTGTTAAAAACACTGTTAACGTGAACCACCCTAAACATGAGTAAACATATAACACGGAGTCAACCTCAGGAAGCGTCCTAAACAACCGTACACTCACCACTCTATAACTGTGTATGTATGTATATATGTATATGTATATATGTATATATGTGTATATATATATATGTGTGTGTATGTATATATATATATGTGTGTGTGTGTGTGTGTATGTGTGTATATATATATATAGAGAGAGAGTTATATATATAATATATAGTTTTATATATAGCTATATATACTATAGAGAGAGCTATTTATAGACATCTATATATATAAAGCTGTGTATATGAATAATATAACTAACATCATTATAGATATTTAGTCATGTCCAGGTGTCTTCACAGGCGTTATTGGCTAGTACATTATGTATTTAGAGCAGACACGTGTGGACTCATGTGTATTTGTATTTGCAATAGCCAGGCTTTACATTTTGATGAAGGGCAGCACATCATCATCACCTCTCTGGTCAAATAACTGATGGCCTGAAGCGTTGGCTCAGCACGACATGGAGAGACTCAAGTCTAAGTAAGTTAGTTCAACTTACCATGAAAAGAGATAAAGATGAAGCAGTCTTTAATCTTCTTGTCTTGTCGTGTGGCCTGCTGAACCCAGTTCTGACATCCTATAGGTGGACGTCAGAACTGCTGGTGGGGTATGATGGAGCATGGTATGACCATAACAGACAGGCTTGCCTCTACACTGACAGGAGCCGGTCTGTCTTAAATAAATACACACACACACTCTAAATATGAAAATACAAATACATTTTATTGGCATATACTTATACACAGGATGTGTGTGTGTGTGTGGGAGTATTCTTGATATGAGAAATCGTCTCCAACACAATGGTGAAAAAGTCAAACGTCAACACGATATACATATATACATATACATATACACATCTCCATTATCTGAATTCGGATCGTGGGATGCTTGGAGACTATCCCAGCAGTCATGGGGCGGCGATGGGGGAGACACCCTGGACAGACCGCCAGACCATCACAGGATCCACACACACACACACACACACACACACACACACACACACACACACACACACACACACACACACACACACACACACCTAGGGACAATTTAGTGTGGCCGATTCACCTGACCTACATGTCTTTGGACTGTGGGAGGAAACCGGAGCCCCCGGAGGAAACCCACACAGACACGGGGAGAACCTGCAAACTCCACACAGAGGACGACCCGGGACGACCCCCAAGGTTGGACTACCCCGGGATATATATATATATATATATGTGTGTGTGTGTGTGTGTGTGTGTGCGCTTCATTTCAACTCCAGAGTGCCCGGTATGGTTAACATGTGCTTCGTTTTGGGGGGGCTCCAACGTCATCCAGCAGCGCTCTGTAGCCCCCAGACCACATCGCCATTCGCAGCGATGTGGTCTGGATTCGGGTGTGTCCGCGGGGCCGAGTCCCGGCGTGTGAAGCGGTTTTCATCACGACAGACGAGCAGGAAGGGCTGGCTCACACGGCCATGCGGTGCCGAAGGGACGCGGGGTCTTCTGAAGAGTGTCTTAATGCATCCATGCGCACAGCGTGCGGTTCGGGACGGGCTGGAGGCAGCAGAGGTGGGGGTGGTACTGGCAGTACAGCGGCACGTTCGCTAAGGGGAAGGGCACCGCGTCGCTCGCGCGCTGCTGCTGCTGCTGCTTCCGGCTGTCCCTCACCAGCACCGTCACCGCCACCTTCTTCCCCGGGGGCGAGCTGAAGGCGACGAACTCGGCGCCCATTTGGCGGCGTTTCGTCTTATATCTCCGGTTCTGAAACCAGATCTTGACTTGGGTCTCGGTGAGCTTCAGAGCCCCGGCCAAGTCCGCCCGCTCCGGGCCGGACAGGTAGCGCTGCGCCTCGAAGCGGCGCTCCAGCTCCTGCACCTGAGCATGCGTGAAGGCCGCCCTGGAGCGCTTCTTGCCGCCGGGTCGGGAGCGCTGGTCGCCGGCCTCGTCTTCCTCCTCCTCCTCCTCTTCCTCCTCCGCCTCGTCTTCGTCGTTCCCGCGGCGCGTGCTCGTCTTCGGGCAGCGGAGCGGCTTTTCCTCCCGGTCTGTGACAGACAGAGGGCCTTTTATAGGTGTCATGAAGTCCTCAGTAAGATCGTTCAAGTCGTCACTGAAGTCTTATTTTTGTGTCTTAAGACCAAATGCATTAAAAGACAGTCAAATATCAGTCATAATGGCAGACAGACAGACACATAGATAGATAGATAGATAGATAGATAGATAGATAGATAGATAGATAGATAGATAGATAGATAGATAGATAGATAGATAGATAGATAGATAGATAGATAGATAGATAGATAGATAGATAGATAGATAGATAGATGGATGGATGGATGGATGGATGGATGGATGGATGGATGGATGGATGGATGGATGGATGGATGGAGAGAGAGAGAGAGAGAGAGAGAGAGAGAGAGAGAGAGAGAGAGAGAGAGAGAGACAGACAGACAGACAGACAGACAGACAGACAGACAGACAGACAGATAGATAGATAGATAGATAGATAGATAGATAGATAGATAGATAGATAGATAGATAGATAGATAGATAGATAGATAGATAGATAGACAGAGAGATACTTCTTGGTTAAATCTGTTGCCATTACCTGGTCGTTTCATGTTGAAGACAGTGTTTAGAAAGGCTCGACAGCAGGTCGTCAGTTATGGCAGCAATAAAATGCAAATGAATCCTGCATCAGTCAGGGTTCTGCATACAGGCTACCTCTTAATGTGCAACAACATCTCAACCCGAAGAACTGTCACGTGCATTTCAGTGCTAAATTAGGCCTACACAAATTAAGATTATTATCATTACTAATATTGTCATCATTATCAATGCTGTTATCAATCATGATTATTGTTATCGTTATTATTGTTATTACTACATTATTGCTATTGTTATTATGATTGATTGATTGATTGATTGATTGATTGATTGATTGGTTGATTGATTGATTGATATTAGTGCCCTCTGCAGAGACGGTTTAGAGGTTACCCGACGATGATGCGTGACTGTAATTCGTATAATTGATCATTATAATGACAATAATTCATTGGCCTATTTCTCGTTGCCTCTCAGTTTGACAGACGTCATATTTCCATAGCAGCCCGTAACCCCTTCCTACTTGTTCGCTTATCGTCTGCTGGGGAGAAAACATCAGACCGCCTCGGCCATGTACCTTCTCTCTCTCTCTCCTCTTGTCTGTGGGACTCTGGTCGAGGTTCGGCAGATAAACCGGAGTCAGGAGGACCTCCTCTTCTCACGCGGACGGGGTCGTTTCCCACGTCCGGACGAGGCAAAACGAGAACCGTCGCGCCGCTCTCTTGGTCCTTCCCCCCTCCGTGCCCAGGTGGCGGGCTGGGCGGGACGGGCATCCCCCCAGCATCCGCACTCCCTCTGAGGATGGCGTTGATGGAGAACGACGAGAAGCTTAACGTCATGGCGAAAGGTCGGCTGTCAGAGTCCACGTACGATTCGGCCTGCGGTCCCTCGCCCGGGCCAGATCCAAGACGAACCCACACCACGGAAAGAAGAAAACCCCCCACCTCTCCCGTTGTTGACCCAAACGTTCACCAGCCTCTCTCTCTTCTTCTTCTTCTTCTTCTTCTTCTTCTTCTTCTTCTTCTTCTTCTTCTTCTTCTTCGTCTTTCCGATTCGGTTGTGGCGAACGCAGCTTCCACCGCTCGTGTCAGGCGCCGTCAAGTTTACCCCGACGGCGCGAGCGCGCGCCAGCCGACGATAGGTCGCCTCTTTCCGCGGGCCCCGCCCTCGCCCCGCCCACTCCCCCACGGGAATCTGCGCACGTGACTTGAATCGAGGCGCGGTAGAGCCTCGGCGTGCGGAGGTGATTTTTTTTTTGTTGCACAAGCCGCAGCAAAGCGGTCGAGTAAAACACGGACGGGGCGCTTTGCCGCCCAAACGTGAACGCTGGAAAACTTTTCGACGTCTTTCATTATTTTCAGTTGAGCGTCAGTTGATTTTATTTTCCTCCTGCATGTCCAAAAACATCAACAACCCACACGTGTAAAACGAAGACAACCGAAAAGTAATGACAATCACCACTACGCAGACCATATAATAATAATAATAATAATAATAATAATAATAGTGGATCAATTGCGATGGGTCTGTCCAAATGCATAATCCACCCCCCCTTCACCAATCTGCGTACAAATAACACGTTATCACGCGTTCACGTTGCGTGCAATGCATGCGCCGAAATCCAGTTTTGCGTGCAGATGATGCGCCAATCCTCTCCATCGACCCCCTGCGGAGAGCTGGTGCGTCCGGATGCCGCGCATCACCTTGAACCACACACCAGGCTGCGACGCGCCATGTGCGCGGCCGGCTTTATTTCTGAGGCGCCAATCTGGTTCTTGGGGAATGACCCAGACAAAAAGATGGGCCTATAGGCGTCATTCTTATTTATTTCCATTACTTGGAAAATTGAACTTTGTGCAGGCTTGTGCGTTTTGGAGATGGACGCTGGCCTGTTGGGATCCGAATAACAAACACGCCGTTTTAACGGTGCGTAATGAGACGTTTGCAACGAGCGTGAGGGGTTTGTGTTCTTGAGACTAGCAGCCTGTTAACCTCTTAATATTGACCTAAAAACGCGTCACACACGACTACCTGTGAAACACACAACAACCTATAAATGATGAAATGAGAAATACTGAATATTTCCAAGGCTTCTGCGCGGTAACATCGGAGATGGCACGTTCTGCAGCCAGTGTGGCGTTTGCGTAAAATGGATCCCATTTATACAGCACTTCACACACACACACACACACACACACACACACACACACACACACACACACACACACACACACACACACACACACACACACACACACACACTGATGGTGGTGTCAACCATGCAAGGTAACAACCAGCTCATTAGGAGCAGTTGGGGTGGGGGTTAGGTGTCTTGCTCAAGGACACCTCGGCATTTTTTGCAAGGACCAACCTAAGGATCGAACCGGCAACCTTCCAGTTACCAGACGACCCGCTCCACCTCCTGAGGCCGAGCGACTGTTGGCCCCTCTAAAACAGGAAGGTAGCGCCACTACGCGGCCACAAGCTGAACAAACAAGATGAGGCAAGACGTTGAAAGAGGACAGACAGACCGACGGTGGGGAAAGAGCGCAACCTCTCAGTGTGTCTGGGTCTCTCGTCACTCACTCCCCCCACGCGCGCGCGCGCGCACGCACCACGCGCGCTCGCACACATACCACACACACTCACCCCCCACACACTCATTCCCCCCCCACCCGCCCACACACACTCCCCCCCACACACTCATTCCCACACACACACTAACACACAAACTCACTCCCCCCACACACTCACTGACCCCGCAACACACACACACTCACTCCCCCCCACACACTGACTGCCACACACACACACACACACACACACTGACTGCCACACACACACACACACACACACACACACACACTGACTGCCACACACACACACACACACACTCCCCGCCCACACACACACTGACTGCCACACACCTACACACACACACACACACACACACACTCACTCCCCCCCGCACACACACTGACTGTCACACACACACACACACGCACACTGACTGCCACACACACACACTCACACACTGACTGCCACACACACACACACACACACACACACACACACACTCACTCCCACGCGCGCGCGCGTTACGCAATCGTCATGCCCGCCTCTCATTGAGGCGTCGTGATGACAGAGCGGTGATCCTCCTCCATGTTGTTTTGTTTTCTACGGGGCTAAACAGAGGAGTCTCTGCTACACAACACCAGTCAGCAGCCAGTCAGCAGCCAGTCAGCAGGCAGGCAGGCAGGCAGGCAGGCAGGATGTCACAACACGGCTGCCTGGCACAAATGGAAACCCTGACTACAACATTTCACAATTGTAATTTCATATAATCGCAACTGCTAAATGTTTCAATTATTACATTTTAATTTTTCAATTATTATTATTATTCAATTATTATTATTATTTTACTTTATAAAGCCTTGGCTATTATACTGCGATTAGTAGACTTATTAACAATTAAGAGATGATAGAGTTTGCTATTTTTCATGATGGTGGTTGGTGTGAGATGGCTGTTATATAAATGTACCCACCTCAGTGACCCATAAAGATTATAGCACAGAGGATAACCCACAATTTGTCCTTTGTGATATCGGGCTATGATAAATAAAATTGATTTGACTTGACTTGACCACATATTGGGTGAAAAAACGATTTCCAGTTTGTTTATTTGCGCCAGACTGCTCTTTTCTCACGTCTTTGAAGGTCCTTGTGTTCGTATGGCCTCCTGTCCCTCGTTAACAACAAGTCCTCCAACCCATACGACCACAAAGGCCGTTTGTCCTCTAATACGACCCACAGGAGCGTTTCGTAAATTAGCGCCCCTACCGGCGGCAGGAGATATTTTTCGCCCCGGTGCATTGTGGGTGTTTAAAACAATGTGAGAACAATAGAATATGTAGTCAGAGCGTCTTTGTGTTGTTTCGCCGTCTAGTTTCGTAACTAAGATCGCCGTTGGCAGTATGTTTACCTATAAGTAACGTTATAAGCGCTAACTTAACGCTAGCCACATGTTAGAAAGCTAGCTAGCGTGGACGTTATAACCGCTATGTGACATTACACTTTGCTTTTATTAATATTCGTTCTCGCGACAGTTTATGGAAGGAGGTCGCTTCTCGATACAGGGAAAGTAACGTACGGGGGGACCGCGAGGAAGTAGCTTAAAACCCTGTTGACACTTGGTTGTAAAATGCGTTTTGGGCGATCGGATCACAAGTGGACGGCGAGACACGTCGCCGTTTACGCCTGTGTCTATCACGCGTCTCCAAGCGCGTCCTGCTGACCACTTGTGACCAGATTTCGTTACTCCGAAGAAGAAGAAGAAGAGGAAGAGTTCGGTACTGTCTACGTCACTTCCGCTACAAGGTCAAAGGGCCTCAGTCAAGCGCCAGATTTGCCGAGTAGCTGTGAAAACAGCGGCTAATGTTTGAAGACGTTTCTAGCACTGATCTACATGTACGGACTATTCCAGCTGTTGAGAGTGACAGGACTGATTCCTCTGCCCAAATGGAGGTTAGGCGTCCCGTTTACACTCGTACTCCAACCACGTGCACTCTCCTCCCTCTCCATTTTTTCGAAAGTTGTTACCGAAACAACCAGCACATCCTGCGTTGATGACGTATTTTCCTGTGACGTCCTTGTCGGGGGCGCGTCAGGACGCATCGGCGTTTACGCTGCAAAATGCTATATGTGGTCGAATGCGTCCCAGACCACCTCGGCAAGTGGTTTGAGTCACAAAACTCACAAAACCTTGTGGTGGTCGTTTACACTGGTATCTGGCGCTGTCCGCTTGTGACCCGATCGCAAAAAAAAAAAGCATTTTAAACCCAAGTGTAAACGGGGTGTACGGGTCGTAATAAGCTGCTTGTACAAACGACCTAGAGGGTCGTTTTTTTGTTTTTTGGTAGAGGACAGTCTCTTCGTTAACGTTTTTATTATAAAAAAAATTAATTTTGCAAGTTAACATTTAACATTCTTTGGGACTCCGCCATCTTGCCCCTTCCGTCCCGGGTGCTGTAACATGTTGTAGTCAGTAAACGTTCATTTTCACTAGATGAAGCCTCGCTGGCAGTGCACCAGTTAGGCTGGCCTGTGCGGAGTCTATATATATGTGGTCACTGGGATCCTTATCACTTATTTGGCTGCGTTGCGCTTTTCCCCCCGTTTAACCCTCCGAGTCAGGAAGAAAGGACGCAGCGGTCCATGCCAGCTCTTCTGCAGATGGACGCTCCTGGCCCGCGCGCTGCAACTCCTCTCCTCTCCTCTCCTCTCCTCTCCTTTCTTCTACTCTCCTCTCCTCTCCTCCCCTCTCCTCTCCTCTCCTCTCCTTTCTTCTACTCTCCTCTCCTCTCCTCCCCTCTCCTCTCCTCTCCTCTCCTTTCTTCTACTCTCCTCTCCTCTCCTCCCCTCTCCTCTCCTCTCCTCTCCTTTCTTCTACTCTCCTCTCCTCTCCTCCCCTCTCCTCTCCTCTCCTCTCTTCCCCTCTCCTCTCCTTTCTCCTACTCTCCTCTCCTTTCCTCTCCTCTCCGTTCCCCTCCTCTCCTCTCTTCTCTTCTCCTCTCCTCTCTTCTCCTCTCCTCTCCTATCCGCTCCTCTCCTCTCCTCTCCTCTCCTCCCCTCTCCTCTCCTCTCCTCTCCTCTCCTATCCGCTCCTCTCCTCTCCTCTCCTCCCCTCTCCTCTCCTCTCCTTTCTTCTACTCTCCTCTCCTCTCCTCCCCTCTCCTCTCCTCTCCTTTCTTCTACTCTCCTCTCCTCTCCTCTCCTTTCTTCTACTCTCCTCTCCTCTCGTCCCCTCTCCTCTCCTTTCTCCTACTCTCCTCTCCTCTCCTTTCTTCTACTCTCCTCTCCTCTCCTCCCCTCTCCTCTCCTCTCCTTTCTTCTACTCTCCTCTCCTCTCCTCTCCTTTCTTCTACTCTCCTCTCCTCTCGTCCCCTCTCCTCTCCTTTCTCCTACTCTCCTCTCCTTTCCTCTCCTCTCCGTTCCCCTCCTCTCCTCTCTTCTCCTCTCCTATCCGCTCCTCTCCTCTCCTATCCTATCCTCTCCTCTCCGAGCAACCTGGTCTAACAAAAAACACGATATTACACTTTCACATTGCGTGCAGTGCATGCGCCAAAATCCAATTTTGCGTGCAAATGATACGCCAATTATTTGCCTCTCCTCTCCTCTCCTCCCCTCTCCTCTCCTCTCCTCTCGCATTTGGGCGCCGGCTCTTACACTACTTGAGTGTTGCCATAGGAGACTTTGTTTTGGGAAACTGCGGGATGAGCCGGGTTTAGGGGCGCTGCTATCTTTGGCAGGGATATAGATAGCGATCACAACTCCGGCACTCGACCCTGTCAGAGCAGAGGGTGGGCGGCGGGTCCTCAGGCATCGCCGTCCTGTCGCCAGCTCTATTTACACTAGGGACTCTGCAGCACTTAGGCTGACACCAGGTATGTCCTACCGGCAGTGCAGTAGCCACGGGAAGTGGCCAGCAGGGCTATCAGAGGAGACAAACACTTTGTTTACCTTGCCATCCATCTCCATTAATAGTGTCTGCGTGCTCGACCATGCGTTCAGGAGGTGAAGGCGTTTGTTTGACTCCGTCTGCAATTAAAAGCTTTGAGGTGTGTGTGTGCGCGCGCGCGCGCGTGTGCACGTGTGTGCGTGTCTGCAGTGGGATATCTCATTTATACGGTCGTACCATAATAACGAAAAGTAAGCCATTAAGATCAATTAATTAACAGGCTATCTATCAAGACTGTCAGTGGTAGACCGTGAATAATTGTCGCATAAACTATTGTGATGTCACTAAATGAAGTTGTTCGGAAGGAGAAAAGAAAGCTGCGGATATTTGTAGTTTTAGCGATTAAAAAAAATTATTAAATTCAATGAATTGCAGCCCCCTCGCGCCCCCCCCCCGTTGAAAAGTAATTGGAGACAATGGCAACAGGTATTATTATTATTATTATTATTATTGCATTATCATCGTTATTATTATTATCGTTATTATAGTTATTATGGTTATTATTATTATTATTATAGTTATTATTATACTTATTATTATAGTTATTATGGTTATTATTATTATTATTATTGTAGTTATTATGGTTATTATTATTATTATTATTATTATAGTTGTTGTTAGTATTGTTATTAGTCTCCTGCAGCCTCCGCAGAGTATTTAGAGAAGTAACTGTAATGCTGGCCGCAGAAAGGATGCTGGCTGTCTGGTTAATGTCCATCTCTGCCGGACATTAGCTTGCCTCTACATTCTCAGAGTTTCTGGTTCTCGTCTCGGGCCCGAGTCTGCCGTAGACTTTCTCAGGGAAAAAAAAGGGAAGAAGAAAAAAAAAAGAGAGGAGGAGGGAGGTGGGGATGTGGGGAGGTGGGGGGTGGGCTGCATACTTGCGCGCAGAGCAGCGATCCCAGGAGGAATAGACTGACAGGAATTTTTACATGCTTGGTCATTCAGATAAAATGAACGCCGGGATGAATTAACCGGCACAGAAGTCAACACACAACAGAAACACGTCTCGAGCCGTTTGGGGACCACATTTTATTCCTGTTAAAACTGTTAATTGGAAAAGTGAGCGGGGCGCGCGCGCAGGCACGTGTGCGTCAATGGAAAGTGGAGATACACAGCATAGACCAGTCATATGCGTGTCGTCGTGTCTTGATACTGCAGTTTTAATGAAAGCATATAAAAACAGTCGTCTTCAACAACGCGGGTCGTCCGGATCGACGTCCCTTCAGGTCGCCTCTGCACAGCCTGCTGCTGCTGCTGCTGCTGCTGCACACGGCCGACACACACACACACACACACACACACACACAGCGTGCTGGACTACTTCATACTGACACAGCTTAGCACCAAGCTTCATACTGCATACACAACTGCTTTACATAACCTTTAGATTTCTATTGCTTCATGCTTACTGTTGTCTGGCAAAAAATGAATCTGAACATATGTGTGTATATATATATTTATATACATATATGTATATATATATATATATATATATGTATGCATACATATATGTATGCATATATATTATCTAAATATATAGAAACCATATATTTATATATATATATATATTTAATATGCATATATATTTATCTAAATATATAGAAACTATATATTTGAATATATATAGATATATATTTATATATACATATATGTATGCATATATATATATATATATATTAGTTAACTGCTAGTAACTGCAAAGGTGTTTGCTGAAGAGGTTTGATGTGGTGCTATCAGCATTGTCACCATTTTATAATCTATATACCACAAAGTCACGCACAGTTTTTGGGGGGTTATTACGCAACAAATCGTTCCAGCAATTACAAATCCAGCACCAGTTTCACGAAACAGCGATCTGTTTGGCTCAGAAAACAAAAACAAAAAAAACAAACAAACAAAAGAGCGAGTTCATATCTTTCAGTCACACGTCTGAACCTCATGGGGGTTGTTACCTCAACGAGGCAGCGAGGCCATCTTTTCGAGAGTCTGTCTGGAGACGGGGCGGCCCCGGGGACTACGTGCTCCGCGTGGCGTATATGCGAGCGTTCAGATCCGACATCCGGACTGTCGGGACTTGTTTCAGTTTGTGGGTGTTTTGACTGCGCTACCACGCCCGGATGCCCTGCAGAGCTCCCTGGCAGGGTGCGACCATCGAGCCCTGGACGCCCTGGGTCTGGGACTGCGCGCTCACGTTGCCCAGGTTCATGTTCATGAAGGCGTTGGCGGCGGTGCTGCTGGGCGGCAGGGCGGGCACGCTGGAGTAAGTACAGGAGTAGGTGTTGGAGTACATCGACGTGTTGTAGCTGTAGGCCGGATAGCCGTTGTAGCCGTACGGGTTCGGCGCTCCGACCGCGTAGGAGGTCGTGTTATAGTTCTGCGATCCGGCTAGACAAGGCCTCCCGTCCCGGACCAGCACCGGGACGGCCACCCTCCGGGGCGGCGGCGGCGGCGGCGGGTGGTGGTGGTGGGGGTGGGGGTGGTGGTGGTGGCCGGCCATCTCCAGGGTCTTGTCCTGCCGCTGCCGTTTGCACTTGTATCGCCTGTTCTGGAACCAGATCTTCACCTGCGTGGAGGTGAGCTTCAGCGAGCTGGCCAGGTGCTCGCGCTCGGGCGCGGACAGGTAGCGCTGCTGCTTGAAGCGCCGCTCCAACTCGAACACCTGAGCCTGCGAGAACAGGACCCGCGGTTTCCTCCGGGTCCGCTGCTGTTTGGAGGGTTTCTCCGGGTCCGCCTCCTCACACTCGCCCGGCATCGGCACGCGGCTCTCTGCGGACAAGAAAAGAAGCTCTCAGGAGCACGACCCGACCAGCACGGGGCCGACGGACAAAATATTCACTTTCGCTCGCGCTCGCGCTCGCGCGCTCGCGGCCGGCGCTTCACCTCCGCCGCTTAATTACCGAGCGCTAATTAAAGCCGGCGCGCTCTGCGTAACGAGGCGGAAATGGCGCGGGAACAATGACACGCGTTTTCCCCCAAGACGTGCGCGGTTACTCCTGGCAACTACATTTCTAGCAGATTCGTAAAAAAAATAATAATTTCGTCATTACCAATAAAATGCGCGCGTGTTAAATACACTTTTCACGCTCCACATTTTAATGAGAAAACATTAAAATGAGTTTGGTAAAGGTTTTAGTCGCTTGTACCGCGGACACGTTAGAAATGAATGCGAACCGGGGCCGAGGAGCGGGTGCGGATAAAGACTGGACGGAATGGAAACGGAGAGAGAGAGACGCGCGGAGTCGTCACACCGCGGCTTCGCGGTCTCGCCACAATAACACGTCCAGCCGCGCCCTTGAAACCGGCGGGACGGACGGTACAACAGACGCCGACGGGGGAGGAGGAGGAGGGGGGGAGGGAAGGAGACCGGCGCATCGTGCGCATGCACGCAGAATTTGGGTTTTGGGCGCATGCACGGCACGCGGTGTGAAAGCGTGATACGGCGTTATTTGCACGCGGCTTGATGAGGCCGGGCAACATTTGGATCCCACACACAACCCACCACCACCCCCCCCGCGTTATCGTCGTTATCGTGCACTCACTGGTGTCCAGGTCCTCCTGCTCGGCGTCCAGGCTCGCCGACTGGCTCTGCATCTGGCTCGCGAAGATCTCCCCCGCTAGCCCGGACTCGCCCAGTCGCTCCTGCAACATGTGCGCGTTGACGTACGACATCCTCTCCTCGCTCTCCGACACGCACGAGCCGGGACTCGGGCTGTCCCTGCCGGCCAGCATGCAGGAAGGAGGCGAGTGGGAGCGAAACGGAGCCGGGAGCGGACCCGGTCCCAGGCGCGAGATGAACCGCTGGTGTTGCTGGGACTGCTGCTGCAGCTCCAGCTTCAGGATGTCCTTGACGGAGAAAGGCGTGGTGGACGAGCTCATGGCTGGACTCGGCAGCATCGTTGCTGTTGTTGTTATTATCACCGGAAGGGCAACGGCGGGTCCGTGGCGCTGAGTGGGTCAGACGGACATAAAGAACCACCCCCTCCCTCCCTCCCCACACCCCAGACAGGTGCTGTTTAGACTACCGATATGGAGAGTAAGCAGGTCCGAGACGGCACCTATTCGTCACGCTGAAGAAGCCAACGGCCGGTGCGTAAAAGTAAAGGACGGGCCGCGCGCCGCTGGTTCGTCGTGCTGGAGCGAGGAGGACCGGCTGGCCGCGGAATGGGACATCCCTCTCTGCGCGTCGCTGCGCGGGGAGCTGGAGGGCAAGAGGGGGCAGACACACGCTCACACACACACGCGCACACACACACACACACACGCGCGCGCGTCGTTCCCCCTTGGTGGGCTGAATCCGATTTGCTGTGTGGAGGCAGCGGGGTCAGGCGAGATGCAGTCCTCTGTCTCCCTTTACTTGGTGACGTCTGGATGCGGGGGAGGAGGGATCGATAGTGACAATCTCTCGCTCGCTCGCTCTCTCTCCCCCTCTCTCTCTCTCTCTCTCTCTCTCTCCCTCGCGCTCTTGCTCTCTCTCTCTCTCTCTCTCTCTCTCAGTGGGCTAGTCAGGAGGACAAGGCTCCATGCGTAATGTGTTATCTATGAAATAATAATGTTGACATCCTCCCCTCCGCAGTGTGCGCACCTCTCCGGATTCTACAAGGTAAGGGAGCTTTAATTATTATTATTATTGTTGTGCAAACCGCGTTCATTTAAAAGACGGGTCATGTTTTTGTTTCCCCCCCCTCCCCCCCCCCCCCATGAAGTGGGTGCAGTTCAGACCGTGCCGGGGTGAGTTGCTGGCCTGGTGAAACCTGGTCATTCTCCACATAATCACATGGGTGGGGGAAGGGGGGGGGAGATTGCTCGTATCTGCGCTTCCTGTCGGATAAGATAAGATGGCGCGAGAGTGAGAAATAAACCTCGACTTTCAGATAAGACGTCCCGCACCCAGCGCGAGCGCCTCGGCGCGTATCTGCTGCCGCTTGCCTCGGTCTTAGCTGACAAACCTGCAGCGGATCCCGGTCCTCTTCACGGCCACGGGACTGGGCACACACACCTAAAGACCACCGCCGAACAGAAACTAAAACCAACCAACACAAACACACACCACACACACACACACACACACGCAAACACACACCACACAGCTCCCGCTTACCTCTGACTGGGGTTTCACACACAAAACGCTATCACGTTCAGGGTGTGGCAGAAAACCCCCTTTATAACAACAACCCACTTTAACCAATTAATTAATTAATACATTTATTACTACTATTATTATTATCATTATTATTATATCATTATCATTAGTATTATTATCATTATCATTATTACTATCACTGTGATTTTTATTTTCATTATTATTATTATTATCATTATTATTATCATTAGAATCATTATTATCATTATCGTTATTATTATTATCATTAGAATCATTATTATTATTACAAATATTATTGTTGTTGTTTTCATTATTATCATTGTCATTATTATCATTACTGCTATTATTATCATATTATTATTATCAATATAATAATTATTATAATTATCTTATTATTATCGTGTCGTTCTTATTATTATTATTACTGTTATTATCATGTTATTGTTATTATTACGCTATTATCATTATGGCCATCGATAAGGTCGTCGTGACTATTATGGGATGGCAGCAGTACGGTAGTATGGTACGGTAAATGTATTCCCGAGTGACCAAGTAAACCTGCACGCTGCTCATCAGTACACCTGCAGCCCCTGATAGGCTCCAAATACAGATATACGTATGAATATTAACATAAATACAAGTTGGAGAATCTGGCACACGGTTCATTTTCCTTTTGTTCTCCCTCTGACTCCAGCAGCGCTAAACTGGTCTGGAGACGCCAAACCTCAGCCTGTACTCCGTTATCTACCAGTCTGTGTACTGCTGTGTACTGTTTTGTTTTGTTTTGTTTTGTTTTGTTTGTTTGTTTTGTTTTTTCGCCATATATTGTCACTTAAACACAGTTACGAGGCAAACAGTGATCCATGACATTTAGCTGAGGGCCAAAGGGACAAATATGTTGAGGTGAGAGCAGCGATTCTCCTGGAGGAGTCTTCAGACCGCTCCTGTCACGTGGACAGCCTTATAGTATTCATACATGTATACTCGAACTTACAGTATTCATACATGTATACAGGAACTTACAGTATTCATACATGTATATATGAACTTACAGTATTCATACATGTATATATGAACTTATAGTATTTATACTTGTATATATGAACTTGTAGTATTTATACATGTATATATGAACTTAAAGTACATGTATATATCAACTTATAGTATTCATACATGTGTACATTAATTTATAGTATTCATACATGTATATATGAACTTATAGTGTTTATACTTGTATATATGAACTTACAGTATTTATACATGTATATATGAACTTAAAGTACATGTATATATCAACTTATATTATTCATACATGTGTACATTAATTTATAGTATTCATACATGTATATATGAACTTATAGTATTTATACTTGTATATATGAACTTGTAGTATTTATACATTTATATATGAACTTAAAGTACATGTATATATCAACTTATAGTATTCATACATGTGTACATTAATTTATAGTATTCATACATGTATATATGAACTTATAGTATTTGTACTTGTATATATGAACTTGTAGTATTTATACATGTATATATGAACTTAAAGTACATGTATATATATCAACTTATAGTATTCATACATGTGTACATTAATTTATAGCATTCATACATGTATATATGAACTTATAGTATTTATACATGTATATATGAACTTAAAGAATTCATACATGTGTACATGAATTTATAGTATTCATGCATGGATACACAAACGTAGTATTTATACTTGTATATATGAACTTATAGTAATTTATTCACTTATACACGAATTTATAGTATTTATATATGTATACATGAACATGTATACGTAAACTTATAGTATTTATACGTGTAATCATGAACTTACAGCATTTATGATAATAATAATAATGATAATAATAATAACTTTATTTATATAACACTTTTCTTAACAATGATACAAAATACACATAAACTTATAACATTTATACATGTATACATGTACTTGTAGTATTTATACATGTATACATGTACTTAGCCTGTACAGGCTATCTATCTATCTATCTGGTGGTTTGGACCGATCACTCATGTTGAGCATCTTAAAAGCCATTACACATTATAACATATATATATATATATGTATATATATAACAGTGATCCATATATATATATATATATATATATATATATGTTATAATGTGTAATGTGTAATAAATTAGGTGGAATTTGAATTTGCTGCGACCGAAAAGTGTGTTACTTAATTTAATTAGTTTCCCAAATCTGTTCAAATGTGTTTTAGCGACTGAAAACCGAAATTAAAAGTCCACACAGCACGTTTCTTCAATATTTTCAAGGACTAGCACCGAGTCCCCAGGTTCCACTTCACTCCTAATGGTGGGACTTGTTAGGTAATACCTGCATACTTACGCTCTCACAACTCTTTTGTTTTTGTTTTTAATTTGCTAGAATAACAAGGTAATGAGGAGTCATATCATTCCTTAAAATTCCCGTATTTCTCATCCCACGTGAATATATAAAAAGGCTAAATTACTGTGATAGTCTCATCAAATGTTTCCCATATGAGACACATTCTGACGATGGATAGATAGATAGATAGATAGATAGATAGATAGATAGATAGATAGATAGATAGATAGATAGATAGATAGATAGATAGATAGATAGATAGATAGATAGATAGATAGATAGATAGATAGATATAGATAGATAGATAGATAGATAGATAGATAGATAGATAGATAGATAGATAGATAGATAGATAGATAGATAGATGGGCTTTAAGCAATAAAACACAAAAAATAAGCATAAAAAAATTCCGTGACGCCCCCCCCTCCTCCCCCCCTCCAGCTTATAAAAACCTGGCAATCACATTTAAACACGTTATCGTACTTTCTCAATTTCTTTCTCTTTTTTTCTTCTTCTGCTCTTTTTCCTCTCGGGAAGGACGGACGGACGATCTCGGTCTTGCTCCGCAGTGGCCGTAAAGGACACAGCGACCCCTTCCGCCGCCGCCGCCGCCGCCGCCGCCGCGCCCCCTCCGCCGCGGCGGGACTCCAGCAGATGTGCGTACGGAGGCGCGCGAGCGCTCGGCCTCTGCGTCAGTGCTCGGTCCTCTGACGGGCCGTCACCGGGGGAATCTTCGCGTGCCACCGGCAGCCTGAACGCGGCCAAACCCACCACCCCTGTTTACGGAGCGGAAGAACCTGTTTCCGGGCTCTGCAACAAAAAAAAACCCAGCCCTTGAAAGAGCGTCGGGCGCTGGTCGAGCTTGAATGCGGCTCTCCCAATACATCATCCCCATTTCGGTCTTCATCAGAAAGGGGGGGGGGGGGGGGTGGGGTGGAGGGGGGGGGAAGCTAGGTCAACTCCAGACAAAGGCCGCAATGGACTGCTAAGGGAACATCGAGAATGTGAGTCGTGTACAGTTTTCAAAGTGTTGGAGAGTCTCGTTTCCTTTTGATTTATTCATCCGCAACGCGGGACGAACGATACCCGCCTTAAGGGCCGAGTCGGTGGGCCAAAATACATATTTACACCTCGCGCTGGAGCCCGCGGAGGCCCGCGGCACGCTGACCACTCCTCCTAATCCGCTTTCTGCTGCCTTCTCCGCTGCCGGTGGCTTGCCAGGCGGCGCTGAACGTGTTTGTTCTCGCCCGCGTCTCCTCTGGCAGACTAACCTGTCCAAGCACCCTCCTCGCCGCGGAGTGACAGGTGTATATTTCCATGGGTGATACGTCGGAGACGGAGGGCTGAGTCCTTCCAAAGGCAGCAGATTCCTAAACACATCCAGGAGGCCTGACGGCTGGTAATGACTCTATAATTAGGGCTCCCCCCCCCTCCTCCTCGCTAGCCGGGGCGCTGGGAATGGCAGGTGCCCCGTTGGTTTTGTGACAGTGGTAAAAGTCGGTGTAGAGAAAGTGTCAACATCCTCTGTGTCTTCTGGATGGACCGTGTGCGTTAGCAAAGCGCGTGCTTGTGTTTGGGCTTCGGGCGAGCGACGGTTCGGTTCTGCCCCGGGCGCTCGTTTGTTACGGCGGCGTGTTGTTCCTCCCGCCGCCCTCAGCGGGTTGCCAACGCGAGGAGCAGAGCGGCGACTTCTGACTGGACTTCTAAGGGGGTGGATGAGCACTTATATGGCCTTCCAGCGAGGACCTAGTTCCTCGTAGCTCCTCTTAGCTAGCTAAGAGGAGCTACGAGGAACAAACCAAGTCTAGCCGCTGTCGTCCATTAGGAAAGGTGGGACAAGTCAAAACATCGTTGCAGGAGACACGTCCATCAAAACATCGTTGCAGGAGACACGTCCATCAAAACATCGTTGCAGGAGACACGTCCAGCGGGGGGTGCTTCTGCACAACTGTCTTCCACTAGAGCGTAGACCTTCTTAGTATCAAGTCCTGCAAGAGTGTGACGCAGCATGCACGCATGCACGCCATGCATGCACGCCCTGCATGCATGCATGCAGGGCGTGCATGCGTGCGTGCATGCATTTTAGATACTTTGTTCCACATCAAAAGAGACAAGAGGGTTTAACGGGACATAGATCAGGACATAATCGGAGACACTTAACCACGCGGCTAATAGGAGTGAATTTACTGATAAATCCCAATAAAGATCTGGAGTTTTGATTGGAATTGGTACTGCTCGTCCGATGAATCCCTCCTGGTCTACCCCGGGAAGGTGGCTCCGAGTCATTTATGATTCCCTATGTGCAGCCCAGAAGGTGTGCTTGTGTGTGTGTGTGTGTGTGTGTGTGATCTTATTTGCCACAATAAGGAAGCTTGACTTGAACAAAACTTGACTCAAATAGTGATCTTCAAGTCGCACTTCAAGGTACTACATCGTCGTTATCATAACGCACTCTTTCTCTCCTTTGTTCGGTGGTCATCCGTAGAAATGGAAAAGGCCCAAACTCTGTGTGTGTGTGTGCGTGCGTGTGTGTGTGTGTGTGTGTGCGCGTGTGTGCGTGTGTGTGTGTGTGGGGGTAAAGGCTCAGTTCTTTCAGGTTCCCGGAAGGTAAGTCTTATCAGCAGCCCATGCGAGGGTGTCAGTAGCCGGGACTCCGCTTATGCTATTGTGCCCCTGCCTGGGCCCGAGTGACGGATGACAGCTCCTTCTCTCTGGAGGAAATGAGGAGACCGGAGCGAGAGCCCCGGGGGCCACATTTTTGACACAACTCCTCGCGCTTTCAACTATTTGACGTTTCGGTCTCCGAAAAAAATTGGCCAGACGGTGCCCGGCGGTGGGTCTCACTTAACGCCAGGCCGGCGTGCGGGAGCCCTCCCCCGGGGCTCGTGGTGTTAACCGTGGCGTGATAAGACGCCGTAAACGGGGAAGTGTGTGTGAAACACCCGAGTGTCGGGCCGGGGTGTGTGCGTGGAGGCCAAGGCCCTCGGTGTGTGTGTGTGTGTGTGTGTATCGACGAGGTTTTCTTGTGACTTCGAGCCCGTGAGAGGAGGAAGTGAGGTCAGGCCAGTCTGGGTCCTTTGCCCCCTGCCCTCCCTTGGGTCTCGTAAATTAGCCGGCTGTAATTCCCTCCCAGACGGCCTTGCTCCGGCAGGTGTGTGTTTGTATATAGTATGAGCGGTAACGGGGGGTGGGGTGGGGTGGGGTGGGGTGGGGGGGGGTGTAATGTGTGTGATCTACGGCTTTGGGAATGTAGTTTTGGGAGGAAACAAGTAACCTAAATATGCTTATCCTCCCTGCTGCCGCACAGGTCATGTAGATAAAGATACCGAGCGAGGGATGGTGGCTCTTCGGTGTGCGTGTGTGCGTGTGATGGAGTGTGTGCGTGTGTGTGCGTGTGTGTGCGTGTGTGTGTGTGATGGAGTGTGGGCGTGTGCGCCTCAGAGCGGCCTGTAATTGTTGTGCGAGGTCGTGGAGACGATCCGTCGAGTTCAGCTCGTCAGTGGCGTGCAGGACCATCGGGGGGGACGGGGGGGGCTGGGGCTGGGGAGGGGGGAGGGGGGGGCTCGTCTAATACGACGGTTCTCCTGGGAAAAGACAATGTTGCTGTAATACATGCATCCTGGGGCTCGTGATGTAAACATCCTTTTTGAGAAAATACTGGTATCTCCTTTGGCAACTGGAGTGGCGACTTAATCAAAGTGACACTGTTTTGGTAAAATTCCGTCCTCCTGCCCATTAATCTCCCCCTTCTGTAAATAATAAGTCGGAGAAATGCCTCATGGTTCTCTTTTCATTCAGCAGTGATACTTTTATCCTTCTGGATTGATCTCTGGGGGAACGGACCCGCACGCCCGGCGCCTGACGTTGACGAGTGGGTCGCCGTTGCCGCCGCTTACGGGCGGCGTGGCAGCGCGGCGGGGGCGGGGGCGGGGGAGGGGCGGGGCCGGGGCCCGGACCAGACCCCGTCCCTCCGACACAAACAATCCGGGATCCCGGCCTCCGACGGCCTGCGAGGGCCCTCGCGGCCGAGCGAGCGACTGAACCCCGCGGGGACACGAGGACGAGACCGTCAGGAGCGGCGCAGCACCTCCCGCGTGAGCAGACGTTCACCTCCGCACATCAGATGGAGCACGCTCCCCCCCCTCCCCCGTTACCCATCTCGTTTGGCGGGGTTTGTTTTCGCCGCTCACGGGGACATAATGTGAACAGGCCAGGGTGAACATTTGAGACATGAGTCTCCGACTTCCTCTCTTTGTTTCCCCAGCATGCACGTCTGTATAAAGCCGAGGGCCCTGGAAGTCCAGAGCTGGCCGGCGCAGCACATCAATCAGGCAGAATGGCGCATTGTGGGCCTCGCGTTGCTGGTCCCACCCATTTCATCCCATCGGCAGAGAGGCCGAGTGTCACTGAGAGGATAGCGAGCGGGGGGGGGGGGAGGGGGGGGCATTTCTTTTTTGGAGAAAACACTTTATAAGGCCCGGTAGGGCCAGGAATGCTAAGCTAATCGCGCGATCGCCAGCCAAGGCCGCAATCGTCCCTACGATCGATTCCACCGTTTATTGACACGAAGCACCGTTTTGATTCATCAGCCGCCCCAACGCAGCCTTCCCGGGTGTTTGTAGCGACGGGGAAATTAAACAAAATGAAAACGTCACCATTACGCACCGGCTAGCTATGTAAATGTTTCTTGAGTGTTCATTCGGATTGCCAGCAGCGCGCCGAAGAGCCCGCGGGGAGGAGCGGCAGGAGATCTGAAGTCGGCCTCCTGGGACAAGGCCGCTCGTATCGTCGCTTGACCCCTCCACTTTCGGGCCTCTCCCCTCACAGACGCTGCAATTAGTGCCGAGACTTAACGAGGGATCAGCTGCACGTGCAAAAAAAAAAAAAAAAAAGAAAACGAGAGAGATAACGTTTCCCATTTGTGCACGGGACGCACGCGCGGCTGCACGTTGCGCAACAAGTAGACGCACCAGAAAGGCGGCCAGACAAATATCAAGGTTACACAAAAGCGCCCAGGTCTGTTGCTGCATGCACGCTCCATCAGTCAATGGACGACACGGAGGGAGAAGCAGGGAGGTCCCCCCCCCCTCTCCCCCCACCCCACCCTCTCTCGCCCCTTTTGTTGTTGCTGTGTCTAGCCCCTTGTTAGAGAATTGATGACGCTGTCTTCGGAAAACAAACAAGGCGGGGAGTTGAAAAGGTGGTCACTCACCAAAGCTCCCTGACCCACAGACGGAGGGGGGAGGGGGGGGAGGGCACGGCGACATGTGAGCAACGCCGCGAGGTCTCCTCTGGAATGTGGAAACGGTGCGTGCGCACACGCGCTCCTGTTTGTGTTTCAGCGCTACCGCCGCCGGAATGCGACCGTCTTGTGTCTGCGAGCATGCCTTTGTGTGTTTTCGGTGTCAACGTCCTACAGGATCGATGATAACCTGCATGCAAAATGAAAACAGCAAGATAAAAGACACTTTGTTGGCCCCACTCTTCTTCCTCCTCCTCCTCCCACCCCCCCCCCCCACCCTCTCTCTCGCTCGCTCTCTCTCTCTCGTCACGGCCGCATCACGCTGTCAGAAGCCAAAACAAATGTTTCACATTTCAGTGTCAGGTAAACGAAGAGAAGTTGCCTCGGATATTTGGCTAACTAACTCATTGATCTGGTTGTGACACACTCTCCCCGTGGGTAGGGTCTTGCCAGAGGCCACTGCTGTCAGTTCCTCTTCTGACTCGCACTCCTCATCACAGCCTAGACCGCGGCCCCCGAGGCCTCCCCAGTACATACACAACCGAACCCTGCCCTGGGCCCCCAAGCCTTGTTCCAGAAGCTCAAATCCCATAATTGCAGGGCTGACAGTGATGTCTAACACATGAGACACCCTCACCTGGTTGGAAAGAATGAAAACATCTACTGTCAAGGTGAAGGGAGGGGGGGGGCACACAAATGGGGGTGGTACTAGCTATCAGACAGGCGAGGAACATCTGGAAGAAGGGGGGGAAAGTGAAAATGTGCTTTGTTCATTTCTGGGATAGAATATGATTTACACACACAGAAGAAGAAAAAAAAAACAAACAAACAACAGCAAAAAAAACCCTGACCAGATTGAAAGGTTAAGAGAAAGTGCTGGGGCATTAAACTTGGGTTCTTATCTCCAGTGGAGCTGAAAACCGTTCCTAAGAAGTCCTGGTTCTGGGAGGGGGGAAAGCAGACTGGAGTGGCCTTCATTTATCAACCACTTCAGTTGCTGCAGACAGCTGCGGGGAGAGTGCCTTGGATCCAGTGTGTTTATACGCTAAAGCTCAACCCAGGCCCTCAGGACAGGACAGATGAAGATCCTTCCATATATTCATTTACACCTTTCGTACACACACTTACTGGGCTAATGTCGGACATAATACCTGTCTGTTTAGATAGGGTTCAAATTGACATTTAGGATGTGAGGTATATGGCCTTGCGTCTCAAACAGGACTTGCAAAATGTGGCAATACAAGGAAAAAAACCGTGTCTGTTTGTCTCATATGTTTACAGTTCAATCTTAAAGGACAAGAAAGGGAATGCCGAGCTCAGGAAACCAAATAAATGACGGTCGTCTCTCGTAAATCGCAGGGGAAGTGGGTAACCGGGCTTGCAGCGTGGACGTCACAGGGTTACACCGCCATCTAGTGGAGTAAACGTTTATTGCTAAACTCTTTGTTGAGCCCCGCCCCCTTTCCACGCAACGGCAGAGAAATGCGACAGTCGTCCTAGAGGTCAGCAGTATAACCTCTGGTGTGTTCTTGCACTTTGACCCTTTGAGTAAACAAAAAAAAGCCCCCACAAAGCTGCGCGAGGGTTCGACAGAAATATGACACAAACTTGATACAATTTATCAGATTGACAAGTAACAAAAATGGAACAATTTTCAAATACTTGACGATGATACTTTCAGTAGCCCGCTTATATGTAATTATTTCTCTATTCTGATTCCGTTCTGTACATCAGGTCTCTTGAACGAGTTGCTGATGTGGCGAGTCTGGGTCGAGGAGAGACGAGCTGCAAATACTGTCATTTTATATTTTTTGTTAGTTTTTATATAAATTTTTCAACTTAATCTGTTATGTCCTATTTCTTAGCTTCTTTTTTTTGAGGTTGACTTGATGCCTAATGTTCTCCCCGGGTCTGCGTGGGTTTCCTCCCACAGTGCAAAGACATGGAGGTCAGGTGACTCGGCCATACTAAATTGCTCCTAAGTGTGTGTGTGCGCGTGTGTGTGCGCGTGTTGGCCTGGCGGCCTGTCCAGGGTGTCTCCCCGTCTGTCGCTCAATGGCTGCCGGGATAGCCTCCAGCGACCCTGAGAGCAGGATAAGCGGTTCGGATAACGGATGGTCGGATGGGGTTTGAACTGGATTTGGGATCAATGACCGGGTCCTCGGTCCAACTCGGAAAACGCCTCTCAGGAGGATCCCGGACAGCGCTCCTATAATCACGATCATAAAAAAAAACACACCTTTGATCCGCCTCCGGGTTAAGAGCGCCGGCATCTCCGCTGCGATTGGTTCAGCCGGCCGTTCTCGACTCCCATTGGTGGATCAGTCGACGCCCAGTCGCCCAGTCGGCCCCGCCCCCAAGCGCGGGTGAAGGTGACTGACAGCAGTTCTTCTCAGCCGGCATCTCGGTCGGGTCGCTGTGTCCGCGTCTCCCCCCTCCCCGCTAAACGCGATGTCGGTGTTCGGCGAGGTCCCCCTGGCAGCCCCGGTGGCTGTCTTTAAATTAACGCAGGACTTCAACAACGACCAAGACCCCAACAAAGTGAACCTCGGGGTGGGAGGTGAGTGAGCTAATGCTAAAGCTAACCGTTAACTCACTGCGACGCGATAGCGTTTTTGCTAGTTCAGCAACGCCGAGCCGCGTCTCGCCCTCGCTCGAGGCGTGCGCGCGGAGCGGGGCTGGGAGGGACCCGTCAAGGTGGATGGACCGTCACTTACTGGCGGATTTGACCCTTCAGGGGTGCGTCGTTTCGGGGGGACATAGCAGGGCCCGTTGACTCAGATGCTGTCCAAGAGTAGTTAATCCCATGCAGTTGCGAGACATGCCCAGGCCATGTCCCCCCTGCTGGACACTGGTTCATAACGAATTCACGTGGCTTCTGCAAAGCCTGCTGGTTGTGCAAACAGGCTGTTGCCGCACCAGGCGACCCGTCGTTTTATCAGTTTCATCTCAGCCCACTGATCAGCGGTGTCTGGAGGTCTCGCTGTCCACGTTAGTTTACATCCTAGCCCGTAGTCATCTGATAGCTGCTGCTTTATTAACAATGCAGAGGTACCGTTACACAATGTGTGCAATGTGTCAAAGCAGCAGGGAGCCTACTGCATTAACCAGCATCCCTCCAGGCTACACGACCCCACTACTGTGTGGAGGTACCCTTTAAATTCCCCCATTAGAAAAGCAAATAAGACTTCTCTTGTTCACAAAGTAGCGGTCATTCTGACCACCCGAAATAAGGTTTGGGTGTCCCTATTTGATGCAACCTGTAGTGCAAAGGAGCGCTGCCGTTTTCGACGGAAGGAAGATTACTACCCTGTCATGACAGTATTTTAAGTGCTGCTGGGGAAGGACAAGGCTACCTGATTAGCGCAGGAGGCCAAGGCCTCGTAATCCCCTTTCTATGACAAGGCACGCACAACAAAACAAATTGCTTTTGGCCTCTGGGCAGCTAGATAGTGCAGTGTGTAACGTAATCGTACTAAGTCCAGTGTTGCACATCCAAACCTCTTGCGGCATAGCAAAGCTTCCTTTCACTACAATTTGAGTTTTGTAGTTTGATCTTACTAATAATTAGGGCTGTTTTTTTTTTTCAAGAGAGTGGACTGATTTTTGGCTCCTTAGCTTACATGATGATGGTCAGTGAGTTGTAATGCAAGATGCACGCCTCTTTCCTGAAGCCTAAAAGGTGAATATAAAAGCTTTTTTCATGTGGTGGTGGGGAGATGGCCGAAGAGACCTTTTTCATCTTTAATGGGGTTTTTTCCGATTCAGCGTGTTTTTGACTGTTTTCAAAGGTATCAAATATACTAAAGTTTATTATCCTTCGGGATCGCTTCCGACCAGTCTACATGACCACTGTATAAACCTCACTGTGATGAGGAAGGCAAACTTCGGTCAGCGCTCCTGTTCTATGGTCCAGGTGAAGAACTCGATGGTTGAAGCAACGGGCTGTGTTGCACCCAGCTCAATCGAAGCTGTAGCCGTCATTGTTTCATCACCATTTAAGGAAATAAGCACATTACAATCTGCAGTTGTTTTGAGCAGCATGTTTAATGTTCACAGTTGGTCAGAACTAATTGGAAAGCAGTAAGGCCAGACTTATTTTAGTGACTTTCCTTAGCCCCTTACGTCATCATGTGATATCAGTTTCAGCCTATTTCTTTCCTCCTCTAGCTTACAGGACGGATGAGGGCCGGCCATGGGTTCTGCCTGTTGTTAAGAAGGTTGAAAAGCTCATTGTGCACGATGACAGGCTGAACCACGAGTACCTGCCCATCCTGGGACTGCCCGAGTTCAGATCGTCTGCCTCCAAGATCGCCCTGGGAGAGGACAGCCCGGCCATCCAGGAGAACAGGGTGAGGACAGAGAACACAAGTTGGGCTGGGCAGTAATAAGGCCACAGTTAAAAGAGATATATATATACTCAGACTCTGTCGACCAGAACTCCAGCCTGTCTTGAACATACATTTTATTTAATTTTTTTTCGCTCAGGTGGGTGCTGTCCAATGTCTGGGGGGTACAGGAGCTCTGAAGATGGGGGCAGAGTTCCTCAGGCGTTTCTACAATGGAAACAACAATACCAAGACTCCTGTCTACGTGTCCGCGCCTACCTGGGGTACACACACACACACACACACACACAATCTATGGAGTATCACAGAGTGGTACTAATATTGACTTTGGACTTCGAATCCTTGCTCGCAAGGGTATGCTGTCAGTAGAGTGTTCTATTAACTTGCCTGTATTGACGTATTGTGTTCAGAGCTGATTTCACTGATTAGGCTTCCTCTGTCTGTTTGAAGGTGTGTTATTCAGGGAAATCATCTGGTGTGATGTTGGGTTAGGAAGAAAACTTGCATAAACATGGCCTTCCGTGGCATATGGTTGAATTTCACTGTCATAAGCATTCAGAAAGTCTTCCAGATTTGTGTTGTTTGAATAATCACCTGCTTCACCTTTATATACAAAAATAAATCTTGGTGTCTAAAACAAGCAACATCTTTTTTTGCCCTTTTCAGAGAATCATAATGCTGTTTTTGCCAATGCGGGCTTTGAGGATGTCCGTCCATACAAATATTGGGATGCTGAAAAGAGGGGCTTGGATCTGAATGGTTTCCTTGGTGACCTGGAGGTGAGAGATGAAGCTCCTGGCAGTGAGTGTGTCACCAGTAAGGTGTATAATAAGTTTTCTGTATCAGGAGTTCACATAACTCTGTTTCTCTTTTGTCTTCTTGCCTTCTCTTTTCTTTTCTTTTTGTTGTCAGAGTTGTCCAGAACATTCCATCTTTGTTTTGCATGCCTGTGCTCACAATCCTACTGGCACAGACCCCACTCAAAAGCAATGGAAGCAGATTGCTGAGGTTATGATGGTAAGGGTCCCATGCACACACTTATTTTCCCTGCTACCTTCATCAGCGGAAGCAGCAATTTGGCAAACAAGGGTTTTGCTTACTGCTTTTTCCAGTGAGGGTTGTTTCTTCCTCTCTTCCAGAGGCGGAGTCTGTTTGTCTTCTTTGACTCAGCCTACCAGGGATTTGCCTCCGGCAGTCTCGATAAAGATGCCTGGGCTGTACGCTACTTTGTCTCCATGGGCTTTGAGATGTTCTGCGCCCAGTCATTTTCCAAGAACTTCGGCCTATATAGTAAGTGACCCACAGGTCCATTCACTAACAACCTCTAGCACCAAAAATAGATTGAAGTTCTCTCGAGAACATTGTTTACATAACTGAAATATTTGCACATTGCACTGTGATGTAGTCTGGCTCAAAGCAACAACCGTTCATCAATTTCATGACAGGAGGCTCAGTTATATACAAATAAATGGAGATGGACTTGTATAGGAAGAAATTCACAAATAGTGGTTTTTGGTTTTTCTATAGTTCACTCTAGCCATAACTGAAAGCAGGCAGATTATTTAAAATGCTCTGATCTGGAAGCTAGCATGAAAGCTGCTGATAACCAACCTGTAAAAGACAACCCACCATCAGCTGTCATAGATGAGTGAAAATGTGTGTTTCCCCGTCAGATGAGCGCGTGGGTAACCTGACCATTGTGGCTCGGGATGCCGACAACCTGAAGCGGGTTCTGTCCCAGATGGAGAAGATAGTTCGAACCACTTGGTCCAACCCGCCGTCTCAGGGAGCCCGCTTGGTGGCGATTACACTCAACACACCAGAGCTATTTGCTGAGTGGTGAGCTCAGTAATTGATGCATAAAGAACAAACCAGAGCTGCACAAACAGAAACAATCTGTTTTGTTTTTTGTGTGTGTGTCAATCCAGATGTTGGATCACTTTTAAGTGTTCTTTACTGTTTCCTCAGTAATGGCAATGCTGATGGCTTTCTCAGTCTGATGCTCTCTGTCTCTCCTCGCTCCAGGAAGGACAATGTGAAGACCATGGCAGACAGAGTTCTGTTGATGAGAGCTCAGCTGAAGGCTAAGCTGAAGGCTTTAGGTACACCAGGGACCTGGGACCACATCACGCATCAGATTGGCATGTTCAGCTTCACTGGCCTCAACCGTGAGTATATACACACCATCATCACCACCGGCGGTCACTCGGAGTATACACACACACACACAAACACACTGTTCACAGAAAGAGCATGCATGCAGACACCACTTCCCAGTGTGGATCAGTGAATTATGACAAGAACTGACCTCCGATCTGTCTTTGTCTTCCCATCTCTTCTGCAGCCAAACAAGTGGAGTATATGGTGAAAGAGAAACACATCTACCTAATGGCCAGTGGCCGAATCAACATGTGTGGTCTGACTACCAAGAACATCGACTACGTGGCTGACTCCATCCATGAGACTGTCACCAAGGTCCAGTAGAAGACTGTATTACCCAGAACTCCTTAGCACTTACCCATGCCCCACCCTTCCCCCAGAGACGGAGGGTTCATCGGACCAAGCATGTAGTCTCACCTGCACAAACATAAACATACTGCCCCGTTATCCCTCGTCCTGCAGACCCAATTTACCACACACTAAATTCCGCTGGTTCAGTGGCATTACTTTCTGTAGATCATTCCATTTCAACCCTGTGAGTAACACACAAGATGGCCGAACTGTTCGTGTGCTCGCGTTTATAATTTGTTTCTGTACAGTTTCTCCCCATGTGAAGAGGTCGGTTTACTTCCTCCAGTGTTTACCTTCTTTAATCGTATGTTGCATTTCATTGGTGGGCATTATGTGGGGCTCGGCATGCGATATTTCACACCAGAATGGTACGCGGACCAGTGGCTGTTGTAGGATCGGCTCTGGCGGTACTGCCTCAGTGATATTCCAGTGTTTAAAGATGTATTGACGTGAGCCATCCTTGTTGATTCCCCATGTTAAAAGCACATTTACAGTTTCCTAGTGTACTTCCATTACTTACTTAGATACTTCAGCAGCTGCATATGATTTCAGAGTTGTCGACGAGAGTTTAAAAACAATGTTAATTTCTAATGAGACCAAGTGACTGTATATCATTTTATGAATGAGATGAATTAACTGATCAATTCAGTTTCACTGAAAACGGGTATCTGTCTACCACCTCTGACTTGAAGAGACTTACGTGATGAAGGCGTGACTAACCATCGTTGGTTGCCATGGGAGAGGTAAATAGCATGTTGAAATTAAAATGTCTTCAGAGATGAATTATGTAATTTGTTAGTGACAAACTGTTTCAGCCGCAGGGGGACTACAGGGCGTTTCTACCGTGTACCTCAGTTTTGATCTGGATTTGTGGCGCGCCGTCCTCGGGCGGCTGCTCTGTAAGCCTCGGTGGCTCGGGCTCGAGTTCAGCGAGTGCAGACGGGAGAGAAAACTCTTTTCACAAGAGTCACGAATCGTGAGTAATCTCGCCGCACACGCAGTGAGGCTCGGCATGGGATATTTCACACCGGAATGGTCCGCGGCCCAGTGGCTGTGTTTGGGATCAGCCCCGGCAGTACTGCCTCGGTGATATTCCGGTGTGTAAAGGTGTGTTAATGTCGCATGTTAATGCCGTCGCTGCCTATTAATTGTCCGTAGGCTGCTGCCGTGGCGAGCCTGTCAGGAGTCTGCCCAGCGGCTGTTCAGTTTGCACAACAGCTGTGTGTTAACGGCACTATTGCACTATTACGCACAACCCATCTCAGCGACACAAACACTACTGATCAACCCGTGTGTCTCAGTGGCGCGCACACA
Organism: Lampris incognitus; assembly: GCF_029633865.1. NCBI lineage: Eukaryota > Metazoa > Chordata > Actinopteri > Lampriformes > Lampridae > Lampris > Lampris incognitus. The sequence continues at coordinate 43,312,903 of NC_079223.1, read as the reverse complement.
GTACACCTGCAGACACAAGTCATGCGATGCAACAAACACGGAACAAATATGTGGAATGTCCTCACACGTGGCGATCTAATGTGAAACAACTGCTCACAAATAAATGTGTAGAAAGAGATTTTGCTCGGTTGTCATTCATTCCAGGCCAGCTTCTGGGTGTTGTGATTGCCTATGGCTGTACAACAACAACAAAACAATATCAAAATGCTAGTGGGCGATCTTAAAGAGTTTAATGACACGTAAGATGTAAATTCACACACACACACACAAAAATAAAATAAACCGGCTAGATGAAAATATCACCGCTCGCAGCAGGAACAAAAGCACACAGAACACACAGTACTTCCAACGCCTTTATTTAGGGGTTCACATCCTGCACCTAGAAGATAGAATCTGTTTCTTGGCATATTTAAATCGTAACCTATATATAATCATCTGAGATTTACAAAAAACTCTTGTCGTCAGCATTTCCTAGGCCATCCGCATCGTGGCGGATCCGTACAAATATAAAAACTAAATACCCTGCTCCTGAACATGGCCTTTTATTCACACGAGAGCACCTTTCTCAGAGTCGTCCGTCGCTTGGGGGGAAAAGGTTTCCTGCTGTGTATTCAGTGCATTCACACACCGGATCAGTGTGGACCGCTTAGCGGTGCAGTGTCCATTGTGCTTCCAGGGCCTCACCGGGCGGAACGGATTGAATCACCGAGTGACCCCCCAAGCAACCTGGTGTGTGCGTGCGTGCGTGTGCGTGCGTGTGAAGAGAGGCAGTGCAGTGGCTTGACGTCAGCGTGCGTCACTTCGACTCCCTCGTGTCGTTTCGTATCTCTCTCGCTCTCTCTGTTGAGCGAGGCTGGCTGCCAGTATTGCACAACGACGACGACCCTACTCCAACCTGAACCCTGAACAGCCTAGTATATAACACGTCATTATTGCAGCAAGTGGACCAGTGCACAATAAATGGCTCACAAATCTCCCTCCAGACTACATTATACGCCCCTCCCCCCCCCCACCCACCCACCCTCGTCCCCCGCTATTTCCCCGAAATAATCTAGCAATAAGAAAACTCTATTAGGAATCTACCACAAAGGTCCTTGTCGACGACATTGCACTTGTTCGTTATGGTCTGTCATCCTACACTATTTTGTACAGACGTTAAATAGGGTTGGCTGACGTCAGATATCGGAGTCTCTTCTTCCGGGCGGATGTGGCCCAACTGGACCGAGACGGACTCGTTTTACTCCCTTCGCCGTTTTTGGGGACACAAATCGGCAGATTGGCAGTTCAGGCCAGCCTATCCATGCACACCGCCGTCTTGAGCATGCAGACCTATAAGAGCACAGCTTTCTAAAAGGAGGCTATTCTATGTTAAAAGCGGTTTAAGCGGACATGCACGGGTCACCTTCAAGTCCCTGAACCCCCCCCCCCGCTTTGGTTCTCCGTTCGTCCTCGCAGCCCTACAGAGTTTTAGTACCTAGCTTATCGGTAGTTGGCGTCTATGGCTCCGATGACGTCACGCTCGTAGGAAACGAACTCCGCCGAGCTACATGAATGGCCGCCATGGCTGTTTGACGTGACGCCATCGAACGCGCTGGGATCGATCCGAGCGCAACGCACTGTTCGTGAGCAACAGGGCGGGTGAAGGGTGGATGGGGACAACAGCACCGAGTGGTCCGTGGAGCGGACATCTGTGAAGTTCGGGGTTGTAAAATGGCCTCGGACACGCGTCTAACGCAAGTCACGTGTGTAGAGAAGCTATGCCGAAGACAGCACGAGACACTGGAGATCGCGAGCTCTCACGTGTCCGCATGGCGATGCGACGCAGAATAAAGTTCAAGCGCTACAAGTAAATGGCTGAGGTTTAAAATGACCGATTCCTGAAGGCTACTGATATTGCTGTCTTCAGACGACCAGTCACAACCGGTAAAGTCCTCAGTTTGATAGTCGGGCAACAAACTGCGCTCCTTTGTGGCACGGATATATTCAGCACTGCGTAGTAGCGCGCCCTCGAAAGGGGGTCGGGGTCGGGGTGGGCAACCCCACGGGTGGTTATTCAAGTTGTAAGTCGTTTTATGGCTTTCTTCTTGGCGTGCTCTCAGAGTCCTGAGACGCTCCGCGTAGACGTGAAGCTGTGCTGTGTTTTGTTTGGTTAGCTGTTCGCTGTTGGCAGACGACCGGTTGTGTAACCGCGTGGCAAGGTTTAGAAAGACAGTTTTGTGTGCAGACAACACCGGGAGCGTGTCACAACCACCCCCCTGAGATTATATAAGAGTGTATTCGATGACTGGCCCATTAGAAAAGAGCTGACGTTGGCTCAGATAACGCTGGAGGGTCCTCTTCGGTTCCTCTTCTGACTTTGAGGACTTGGACTGGGTGGAGATGAAATGATGACAGGTAATGTATTTGTAATCTAAGGACATATTGTAAAAGTATAACTGTATTAACTGTTAAGTGAGACATTACCCCCCCCCATCCTTAAATATAATTTATATGATAATGGACATGGATCATCTAATGCACCTTGTCCTGAGCTGTTTGAGAGCTTGAGATGGGTTTAAAAGCAAACGGCAAAAGCCTCCTAGATCCATACGGAGACTCGATTAAGTCTTAAGCAGTCCAGTGTAAGGCTAGATGGATCCATCTCCATGTCGTCTAGACCTGTCTCAGTACCGCGTCTCTTAGACGTGTCCCTCATGGGATTCTCTGCAGAGGTTCAGGGCTAGCCGAGCTGGGATGCAAGTTTGTTTGTAGGGACCTGAGAGTCATCGGCAGCTACAGCAGATAGGATGGGCTCAGTCTCCTGGGACAGCCTGGTCTGCGTGGGTGGGGAGGGGGGGGGTCGGTTGCTGATGAAGATACCCTGTGAGTGATATATGAGGAAGAGGGTGTGTGCTTCTGTGCACCTCGGATCTCTTCCCCGGTGGCGCTGTGCTAGCTCTTCACCAGCGACTGCTCTGTGCCCTCCTCCAAGCTCCTGCCTCCATCTTGTGACTTTTTCCTCTTCTTATTACCTGGATGTAAGGACACATAGAGGGCGTTCAAGTGGACCGCGAAAGAGGGATGGGACCATTTATTAGAGAGACTCTCCTGCACCTGGAAAGATGACGGTTTAACGCTCGATGGTGTTTTAAGCCCCCAACGTACTCTTCAAGGCAGCGCTGCATGGAAGGCTCTCCCCGCCCCCTACAGTTCCAGCCAATCACAGCACTGGCGCTAACCCTAACCCTAACCAGTGCTGTGATTGGATGAAACTGTTGGGGGCGGGGAGTGCCTTCCGTGCAGCGCTGCCAGGAAGAGTACGTTGGGGGCTTAAAACACCATCGAAGCGGTTTAACCCGTCAAATGTCCTAAAAATCCCCAAATCCCTACAGACTCCAGAGTTATAGGTTAGTGGTTAAAGGAAAGTTATGTTTTTGTTTAGTTTTGTTTCGTTTTGTTTTTGCAAACTGGGGCTTAATTTTGTAGTTTTGATACATATGAGTTGTGCCATCGTGTTACTCACCAGCTTCATTTTGGAGATTTTAGTCGCTTTTCCACCAGCGGAACTACCCGAACCTTTTAGGGGGCCGGCAGCGTTGCTCGTGTTTCCACTACAGCAGTGTTTCTCAACCCAGTCCTCAAGGAATCCCTATCCTGCAGATTTTCATTGTAACCCTGCATAGGTAGCCCTGCTTGTACTTACTCGACCAATCATCTCGCAGCACTTAATTATGCAAGGTGTGCAACATCTGACAAAATTCATTGCTGATTGGTTGAATAACTACAAACAGGTACCTATTCAGGGTTGCAAAGAAAATATGCAGGATAGGGGGTTCCTTGAGGACTGGGTTGAGAAACACTGCTCTAGAGGAACTACCCCTGACCGGAACTCTTACTGGGACCTTCACTGGAACGTCTGTAGTCCCTGCTCTGGGGTAGGTACTTCTGAGCGGCCCTGAAAACCTGCTGGGCGGGTCTCGATGCTGATTGGCTGAACGTCGGAAGCAAGTTCAACAAGCGCCATGTTTATAAGCCAGCAACCAACCTGTGCGGCAGCAAGCGCAACACTGGAGAAGTTCGATCAAGCGAAATGGAGAAATCAGCCGAAAAATGGACAGACGAGGAGGTGCAGGCTTTGTTGGCTTTACTACGCCATCGACGAGGTTCAGCGGGGTCTCATGAAACCATTGGTTTCTACATCGCTATGGAAACACGACACGCGAGAGGGCCGACTACAGGGTGGTTCCACTTGGAGTTCGCGCCAGCCTGGGAGTTCCTGTTGTTCTTCCTATGGAAAATCGCCATTTGAACACAGGGCCATGGCTGGACTCAGCTTTACAATGCCGTCTTATGGGGCAACTGAACGTGAGTCTTAACCTGTCCTTTCAACAACAACAACAACAACAACAACCACCCTCGTGTCTCATTCAGACTGGGTACATGACTTCCCATTGTCTGTGACTTCTCTGACCCGGTGGTTTATGGTCGGGCTGCTCATCCCTGCAAGCTGAACCCGAAAGTAGCTCAGCGACGTGATCCACCATTGATACTATCGGACATTTCCGAACGTAACTTTCAACATGCACGTTTGTTTTCACTTCCACATATGTGGTTCAGTTATATGGGTTAAACTGGACTTGTTGACACAGGTCTGACCGTCATGCTCAGTTGCCCCATTCGACTCTGTTGTACATCTGAGTCCAGCGGTGGTCTGCCAGAGACCTCTACCATGAGGCCAGTGAGTCAAATGACATGGTAACTGATATGCACGATGGCAAGAACTATGGAAATTTGACCCAGATTGTAAAAAAAACAAAAACGGAATTCTCCTTTAAGCCTCTGCCCTCCCTTGATTTGCCCCTTGGAGAATTTAAACGATGATCAGAAGTCGTTTATGTATCCAAAACCATATGAAAGACTTTCAGAGGAGTTAACGGTTCTGCCTGGAAGCAGCATTAAAACTGCAGCTGCCAGGATTAACACCACCGTCTCAGTTGTGGATCTCCTGCTTTTCTCACATTTGCAGCCTTCCCGTGTGCTGTGAACTCATCACAGAAGAGGTCCGATTCGCCGCACGTGACCTTACAACATATCTTTGCTAAGTATCCCCCCTCCCCTTTTCTCCCCAATTGTACTTGGCCAGTTACACCACTCTTCCAAGCCATCCCGGTAGTCTGCTGCTCCACCCCCTCTGCCGATCCGGGGAGGGCTGCAGACTACCACATGCCTCCTCCGATACACGTGGAGTCGCCAGCCGCTTCTTTTCACCCGACAGTGAGGAGTTTCACCAGGGGGACGTAGCGCGTGGGAGGATCATGCTATTCCCCCCAGTTCCCCTTCCGTGCCCCGACCGACCAGAGGAGGCGCTAGTGCAGCGATCAGGACACATACCCACATCCGGCTTCCCACCCACAGACACGGCCAATTGTGTCTGTAGGGACGCCCGACCAAGCCGGAGGTAACACGGGGATTCGAACCGGTGATCCCCATGTTGGTAGGCAACGGAATAGACCGCTACGCTACCCGGACGCCCCCAAGAGAGTCATAGCTTATGTGATTCTACGGACAACGACATCCGCAGAAGTGGGCTGCTGCTGGGGGCACAACAAAGCACGGGTTGCTAAACTGCATCCAGCAGCATCCGGTGCAGGACCGTGTGCACGGTCGACAGCGGGTGGGCGTGCTGCTCACGCTATCGCCAAATGCCAAACGGATCACTCACTCAGTTTACGCAGCAGTTTTTTCCCAATGGTCTCTTCAGAGCTGGACAGAGAGAGAGAGCTGATGAAGGGAGAGGTGGACGGCTCCGACTCCACGGGGACGTCTGGAGGAGAGAGGATAGAGAGGTGAGGCAGAGAGATAGCATGACGGAGGAAGGGAGATGTCGCGAAACCGCACCGAGTTCTGGGGTGGATTCTACACTCGGGTTGGGCGATGCTGACAACGTCAAACATCACCATATCTCTGGCTGGTTACCTCGATATGTGACGGTATATTTTGTGGATGACTGTTGGTGCTTTCAAATACACCCAACATGTATGAGAAATTATCCTCTGTTGATATAAGCAGAGGAGACATTCATTGTTCATCTCACGCAGCTAAACCGGTGGAATAAGTTCAGGACTTTACCGTCATGCAGCCTTTAAGACCAGCGAATGACGACATTTGTGTTACATCACCAGATTACCAGAACCACAACGGCAGACCATCTATAGTCTCGTGTCCTGATATCAGTAGCATATCAATGTACTGCATGGCTCGACAGCAAAAGTACATGAACATTAACTAGCCATGGCTCACTAGTGTTTTCCTCCTAAACCCACTCTTCTTCTGCTGACAGTCTGAACCGTCACATGGCTGGGTGGAGTGCAACCCCACAGGGCCTCATGCTTGGCCCTGCAATCCTGCAGCTTTCTTATATATATATATATATATATATATATATATATATATATATATATATATATATATATATATATATATATATATATATATATATAAACCTAGCACAACTTATTTCTTGGTTGTAACAATGCTTCTTGGCAATAAATCTTATATCAGGCAGCTGATTGTCAGCAGCTGGGGTACCCGAAGCTCAAAACAAGAGTCCATAGCAACAGCAAAACAAGCTATTTGGCATTGGCAGAGAAGATTTGGCAAGTTTTTCATGGGCGCAACCCACATACTCAGCTCTGCTGCTCATGCCGCAGATGCATGTTCCTTACCAATGTGGCGCCATTTAAAAGGGAAATAAACAGGCTTTCCAACGGTATAAGATTTATTGCCAAGAAGCATCGTTACAACAAAGAAATAATCTACCAAACATAAATTTCCTTACTTTTTGTGCTAAGTATATATTGTAGCGAGTTCGGGGGGGGGGGCTGCCCGGGAACCGTCGCCACAGCCGGGACGCGAACCCGTGTCTCCCGCACCGCGGGCGACAACGTTAACCAGTCGACTAAAGCTGACGTGTTTACTTATTTGTGTACGTTACACTATATATAATATTTCTTATGACGGTTCTTGACCCAACATGCTTCTAAAATTAAATTCCCGTGTGTCGGTTCCATTATGCACAGTCAAGGTTACATGTCAAAATCTAACAAATTATTCAGGTTTTTCCATACCGCGTCATCACGTAGCGCGTGCTCCACGTCGCTGCGAGGAAGGAGGAGAAAGGGAAACGGTGTTGGCTGTACGACAGCGTGACCGAGTTCATACTGTAACGTGCACGGCTAAGTAGATACGTTAGCCATTGGCTAATAGGTCGAACCATAGGCGTTTCTAGCCCATTTTGGGGGGTGCTGCAGCACCCCTAAATTGAACCCTAGCACCCCTAAAATTGAAGAGATTTTTTTTATTTTTTACTGTATGTCCATGTTTAATAAGCTGAAGAAATGTCAAAACCATATCCAGTATATGGTTTAAACGTCAATTTTTAACAACAAAAATACAGCACCCCCCCATGCTTCGAAAATGGTTTGATTCCCCCCCCCCCAAATTTATCTTGCCTGGCGGGCCAGCACTCTGGGTCCTCAGCACCCCAAAAGCTCTGATCCTAGAATCGCCCTTGGGTCGAATCCCTTAGTCGAACGGTTAGCGATGTCTCCCGCGGTGCGGGAGATACGGGTTCTTGTCCCGGCTGTGGCGACGGTTTTCTGACTGTCCCCCTGAATTCGCTACATTGGTGTCAGAAGCGGAGGCGCTTCCCGAAGAAGGGGGGGTGTAGTGTAACGTGCATGGATAAGCAGATACGTTAGCCCTTGACTAACGGGTCGGAACCTTTAGTCGACTGGTTAACATGGTCGCTTGCGGTGTAGGAGCCACGGGTTCGCGTCCCGGATGCGGCGGCCCGAGCTGCCTCCCGAATTCGCTACAATACACGCGAGTCAGGTGCCGAGAAAAGGAGAAGAATCACAAAGAAGAAAGACTTCCACGAGACTTCCATTCACTGGGAGTAACGAAGAAGGACAGGATTAGGAACGATTACATTAGAGGGACAGCTCAGGTTGGACGGTTCGGAGACAAGGCAAGATTGAGATGGCTTGGACATGTGTGGAGGAGAGATGCTGGGTATACTGGGAGAAGGATGCTGAATATGGAGCTGCCAGGGAAGAAGAGAAGAGGAAGGCCGAAGAGGAGGTTTATGGATGTGGTGAGGGAGGACATGCAGGTTTCTGGTGTAGCAGAGGAAGATGCAGAAGACAGGAAGAGATGGAAACGGATGATCCGCTATGGCGCCCCCTAGCGGGAGCAGCCAACAGTAGTAATAGTAGTAGTGTGTGTGTGTGTGTGTGTGTGTGTGTGAGACCATCTTCACTTGACTTTTCAGGATGCTAACTGTTTAGCGTTAGCATTGGAACATGACGGTCCATTCATTTGCCTCTCAGCTATCCGAGCTCGCATCTTCGCTGATTCTCAAAATCAACAGCAGAAAACAAAAACCTGCAACTTTTAGGAAAAGCATTTCTTTTTCTCTGGTTAGCCTTTAAACGTTTAGAGGAATTTCCCTTAACATGTATTGTTGTCTCCCTACCGTTCTCCCCCTGGCCCTCCGGTCGGTCCTCGCAGATGTAGGGGATCTCGTCCATGCGGAAGAAGACGGTGTCGTTTGGACTCCTCTGGCTGTCTGATTTACTGCCTGCGGAGGAGAGGGGATCAGACCAAAAACAAGGCCGGAGATCAGCTGCTGTTCGTCTCTCTGCCTGTAGAGGGAGGCAGAGGGCCGTGCCATGGACCAGGATGCAGCGTTAAAGGGAGCACTGAGGGGTTTCATAATACGCCACCGTGTGCAAAGTGTGAAGGTTTGAGATCCAGCTAAAGACCAGCAAGGTTCACCGAGTACCGAGACCCCCTGAACCAGGTGAGACCACCGCTTTACCATCCGCTGAGCTGCCTGTGGAGTGAGTTTATTCTAAATGTACCCAATACACACACACACACGCACGCACACACGCACACACACACACATACACACACACGCACACACACTGACACGCACACACACACATACACACGCACACACACATACACACACACACGCACACATACACACACACACGCACACACTGACAGCACGAGCACACACACACACACACACACACACACACACACACACACTGACAGCACGAGCATACACACACTGACAGCACGAGCACTTACACACACACACACACTGACAGCACGAGCACACACACACACACACACACACACACTGACAGCACGAGCACACACACACACACACTGACAGCACGAGCACACACACACACACACACACACGCACACACACACACACACACACACTGACACGCACACACACACACACACACACTGACAGCACAAGCCAGATGGTGTCTGTGAAATCCTCTAAGCCTTGGGACACCAACAATTATGATTGGTGGATGTCACAGTGCTGCGTGTGTGTGTGTGTGTGTGTGTGTGTGTGTGTGTGTGTGTGAGGTTTGTCGGTGACAGTGTGCGGACTAACTAGCCTATGAATATGGTGCTATGAGATATAAACTGCAAGGTTAACAATAAGTCCTGTGGTGTTTCGGAGTTTGAGACTGTGATTTCTAAATGGAAAAGATCAACAATAAAATGGCATCAGCAAATCTGCAAAAGCAAGTGAAAGGCGAGTCATCTACTAGTGGCAGTAGATGACTGTTGCAAATCACTCTTGCTTTTTATTGAACATCTATTTCTGGCTTTGGTGTCTGACAAAATAATGAAATGACGTCACCACTGCTTACTGTGGCCACGTCACTTTCATATCTGGCCTGTCTT
>NC_079223.1:43296900-43302941 GCF_029633865.1 Lampris incognitus | reverse complement strand
TTTCATAAAAGTGGTGAAATAACTGCTTAAATAACTGAAATAACTGCTTAAATAACCAACCCAGTCGCACGGACTTTCGTGGTGGCATCACGTTAATTAATCTATCGTGATACCATCACGATTATGATCTGATTTACGTGATGTGGTCACGATCTGATAGAACCCTAACCCTAACCCTAACCTTCGTGACCACATCACGTCAATCAGGTCATAATCGTGATGGTATCACGATCGAAAGTCCGTGCGACTGGGTAGTAAATAACTGAAATAACTGCTTAAATAACTGAAATAACTGCTTAAATAACTGGAATAACTGCTTAAATAACTTAAATAACTGCTCAAATAACTGGAATAACTGCTTAAATAACTGGAATAACTGCTTAAATAACTGGAATAACTGCTTAAATAACTGGAATAACTGCTTAAATAACTGAAATAACTGCTTAAATAACTGGAATAACTGCTTAAATAACTGGAATAACTGCTTAAATAATTGGAATAACTGCTTAAATAACTGAAATAACTGCTTAAATAACTGGAATAACTGCTTAAATAACTGAAATAACTGCTTAAATAACTGAAATAACTGCTTAAATAACTGAAATAACTGCTTAAATAACCAAAATAACTGCTTAAATAACTGAAATAACTGCTTAAATAACTGGAATAACTGCTTAAATAACAAATAACTGCTTAAATAACTGGAATAACTGCTTTGGTGCCGCAAAGACTTTATACAGGGCCAAGATCCCTCACTTCCTCCACTGAGCGGTGCTTCTGTGTGTGTGCGTGCGTGCGTGCGCGCGCGCGCGCGCGCGAGGGGGGCTAAGTGGCTGTTGTTGTCGTTACTAGGTTACAACATCTTTACTCAACACCACGTGTTGACAGGCGGTCCCTGGATGGAAGCACACTTTGGCTTTGGGTAACCAGACAAGCTGCTAATTTGTCACTTAATTTTACTAGTGGACTGTTCAGTGTCACTCATCCCCCAGACACCCACGCCGGTATCCAAACCGCTTAGCCCGCTCTCAGGGTCCCGGGGGCGCTGGAAGAGGGCAGGCAATGGAGAGGAGAGAGGAAGAGCAGCGGGTACTGCACACTGTGACGCTCGCGACGCAAGGTCAAGCAAAAGGATGACACAAAGAACACGTCTGTCATTATTTCATCCCACTGGCAGGAGACACGAGCAAGTGAGAAGCCACAGAAACTGGCAGGCAGTGACGTCAGAGGGCGAGAGAGGAGGGGAGAGCAAAGAGTTGAGGATGGACAGGATGTAATGCTGAATGTAAAGACACAAGAGGATATGAGCAGTGGCGGCTGCTGCTAAAATATTTTGGGGGGGGGGCGCAACTGGGCGCAGCACACCTGACAGCTGCTTTATTGTCCACACAGTCACGGAGTTATTCCGAAGCACAATGTAGCCCATAGGTTTGATCAGGGTCCGTAGACGGTGGATGATTGACAGTCGAGACGAGGCGTCGTGGTGGGCGTGAACATGATTGACAGCCGCGAGAATTATCCAATCACGTTAGATCAACAAAAACATTAAAACAATACAATTCGCTGCCGATGAAGGTGGGAGTGTCTGGGGCGCACAGGACTGCGCCCCCTGGAAAATCTGAAGGAACCAATCAGACAGCAGCCTCAGGTCACCTGCTCGCCACAAGTTTGAGGGCTTATGGTTTGGCCGGCGCCCCTCACCCAGGAAGTATACGTATCCAGACAGAAATCAACCAAACACCATTTGAACCAATATTTAATGGCTGCTGACAGACTGAAAAACACTTTTATTTCATAATTATTTACATTATACAACTAAACTATATTTAACACGTTTAAGTAGATTTTCATCTCTTGATATTTGAAGAGGGCGGCACGGTGGCTCAGTGGTTAGCGCGGTCGCCTCACAGCAAGAAGGTCCTGGGTTCGAGCCCCGGGGTAGTCCAACCTCGGTGGGTCGTCCCGGGTCGTCCTCTGTGTGGAGTTTGCATGTTCTCCCCGTGTCTGCGTGGGTTTCCTCCGGGGCTCCGGTTTCCTCCCACAGTCCAAAGACATGTAGGCCAGGTGAATCGGCCATACTAAAGTGTGTGTGTGTGTGTGTGTGTGTGTGTGTGTGTGTGTGTGTGTGTGTGTGTGTGTGTGTGTGTGTGTGTGTGTGTGTGTGTGTGTGTGTGTGTGTGTGTTATAGCCTGGCGGCCTGTCCAGGGTGTCTCCCCGCCTGTCGCCCAATGACTGCTGGGATAGGCTCCAGCGACCCTGAGAGCAGGATAAGCGGTTCAGATAATGGATGGATGGATCGATATTTGAAGGGGGCGGCGCCCCTGCGTCCTGTACTGGCCAGCCGCCAGTGGATAAGAGAGAGAGAGAGAGGGCAGGTTATAGAAAGAAAAAAGACACAGAAGAGGAGGCTAAAGACAAGAGCACAGGAGACAGTCAGGAAAACGAGAGAGAGAGAGACAGAGAGAGAGAGAGAGAGAGAGAGCGCAGAAGCGTAACCAGTCAGCATAGGGCCCCAGTGCAGGATGGGTAAAGGGCCCCGGCTGCCCATCACAATCAGATGTAACGTGACGTCACGCCAGTAGCGAAAGAGGAAGTGGAAGCACGCCGGTTTAAAATGGGCGGCGACAGTAAAAAGCTCTGCACAGTTGGCGTGTAAATGGGATGATTACTAGCAGACCTGCGTGCTATATAAGAGGCGTCGTAACAACAAGGCCACGATAGTGACACGCTAGCTTAGCCTGCTTAGCAACATCTGGCGTCGCAGCAGCGCCATGACAGATGAACACATAATCGGTGACGGTGCACCCACACGTACACATTATTCACGTCTGCGCCTTATAAACACACAAAAAAACAAGTGTTTAGGTTGATTACCAGTCAAATAAGTAACAAATAAGTTCTACTTGCATCACAGACACACTCTCCAGGCTTTTCGCTGTGCTACGTCTTGATACTTCACCAGCTGGCTAACTCTTCTTCGTGGATTTTGCTACGCGTGTCCATATTTTCGCGCGGGCACGCTTTGCACATTTTTGACCAAACCGAATACCCGTAGACTCAGTGGTCGAGATCTTTGATACGATAGCGGCGAGGTAAAGAGGGGTCCATGCGTGCGGGCCCTAAACTGCTGCGGGGGTCAACGCAGCTGTATCACCCGCGTATAGTTTCACCTCTGGAGAGGAGAGGTGAGGAGAGAGAGAGAGGAGAGGAGAGAGAGATGAGAGGAGAGGAGAGAGGAGAGAGGGAGAAGACGAGAGAGGAGAGAGATGAGAGGAGAGAGGGAGATGAGAGGGGAGAGATGAGAGGACAGAGTGATGAGAGGACAGAGTGAGATGAGAGGAGAGGAGAGAGAGATAAGGTGAGAGGAGAGAGGGAGATAAGATGAGAGAGAGATGAGAGGAGAGGAGAGAAGAGAGAGAAGAGAGGAGAGAGGGAGAAGACGAGAGAGGAGAGAGATGAGAGGAGAGAGGGAGATGAGAGGGGAGAGATGAGAGGACAGAGAGATGAGAGGACAGAGTGAGATGAGAGGAGAGAGAGAGAGAGAGAGAGAGAAGGTGAAAGGAGAGGGAGATAAGATGAGAGAGAGAGGGGAGGAGAGGACAGAGAGAAATTAGAGGAGAGAGGGAGATAAGATGAGAGAGAGATGAGAGGAGAGAGAGAGGAGAGGAGAGATATGAGAGGAGAGAGAGATAAGATGAGAGAGATGACAGGAGAGATGACAGAGATAATATGAGAGAGAGACGAGAGGAGAAAGAAAGATGAGAGGAGGGAGATAAGATGAGAGAGAGAGGAGAGGAGAAAGAGAGGAGAGAGAAGATGAGAGAGAGTTGAGAGGAGAAAGAGAGATGAGAGGAGGGAGATAAGATGAGAGAGGGATGAGAGGAGAGAGAGAAGAGGAGAGAGATAAGATAAGAGAGAGATGAGAAGAGATGAGAGAGGGATGAGAGGAGAGAGAGAGGAGAGAGAGGAGAGAGAGAAGACGAGAGAGAAGAGATGAGAGGAGAGAGAGGAGAGAGAGAAGATGAGAGAGAGAGAAGAGAGAAGAGAGAGGAGTTTATTACAATCATCGTTGTGTTGTGTTGTTGTTTTACAGGCTTTGGCAATATGTACAAAGCGTATGTCATGCCAATAAAGCACACACTGACTTGAACTGAACTGAGAAGAGAGGAGAGCGAGAAAGAGAAGATGAGAGAGATGAGAGGAGAGAGAGAGACAAGATGAGAGAGGAGAGAGAGAAGAGAACAGAGATAAGATGAGAGAGAGATGAGAGGAGAGCGAGAGAAGATGAGAGAGAAGAGATGAGAGAGGGATGAGAGGAGAGAGAGAAGACGAGAGAGAAGAGATGAGAGAGGGATGAGAGGAGAGAGAGAGAGAGGAGAGGAGAGAGAAGATGAGAGAGAGAGATAAGATGAGAGAGAGATGAGAAGAGAAGAGAGAGAGAGAGAAGATGAGAGAGGAGAGAGAGAAGAGAGCAGAGATAAGATGAGAGAGAGATGAGAGGAGAGCGAGAGAAGAGATGAGAGAGGGATGAGAGCAGAGATAAGATGAGAGAGAGATGAGAGGAGAGCGAGAGAAGATGAGAGAGAAGAGATGAGAGAGGGATGAGTGGAGAGAGAGAGAGGAGCGAGAGGAGAGAGGAGAGAGAGAAGAGATGAGAGAGGGATGAGAGGAGAGAGGAGAGGAGAGAGAAGATGAGAGAGAGAGATAAGATGAGAGAGAGATGAGAAGAGAAGAGAGAGAAGATGAGAGAGGAGAGAGGAGAGAGAGAAGAGAGCAGAGATAAGATGAGAGAGAGATGGGGAGGAGAGCGAGAGAAGATGAGAGAGAAGAGATGAGAGAGGGATGAGAGTAGAGAGAGAGAGGAGAGAGAGAAGAGAGGAGAGAGAGAAGACGAGAGAGAAGAGATGAGAGAGGGATGAGAGGAGAGAGAAGATGAGAGAGAGAGATAAGATGAGAGATGAGAAGAGAAGAGAGAGAGAGAGAAGATGAGAGAGGAGAGAGGAGAGAGAGAAGAGAGCAGAGATAAGATGAGAGAGAGAAGAGAGGAGAGAGAGAAGACGAGAGAGAAGAGATGAGAGATGGATGAGAGGAGAGAGAAGATGAGAGAGAGAGATAAGATGAGAGATGAGAAGAGAAGAGAGAGAGAGAGAAGATGAGAGAGGAGAGAGAGAAGAGAGCAGAGATAAGATGAGAGAGAGATGAGAGGAGAGAGAGAAGACGAGAGAGAAGAGATGAGAGAGGGATGAGAGGAGAGAGAGGAGAGAGAGAAGATGAGAGAGAGAGAAGAGAGAGGAGTTTATTACAATCATCGTTGTGTTGTGTTGTTGTTTTACATGCTTTGGTAATATGTACAAAGCGTATGTCATGCCAATTAAGCACACACTGACTTGAACTGAACTGAGAAGAGAGGAGAGCGAGAACGAGAAGATGAGAGAGATGAGAGGAGAGAGATAAGATGAGAGGAGGGAGGGGGGAGATGAGGGGGGGGGAGCTGATGTCAGTCAGACACGTTTCTACATGAACTGGATCCAGCTAAGTAGAAAAATAAACCACTAACAGATGAGGAAAAGTCTTAAAACGCACATATTTAGATCAGGAACATCAACATTTTGTTTCAGAGGGCCATGAACCCAACCCCCCCCCCCGGCAAGCTCATCAACCCCCCCCCTCCCCCAGCAAGCTCATCAACCCCCCCCCCCACGGCAAGCTCATTTTTTGGGCCTCGGTATTTCCGAAATCCTGCATATGGGCCATCTTCGTGGCCAGTTGGTAAAATGCAATGTGCTTTGCATTAAATGGAGGGAAGGTAAGGGTAGGCGGAGAAAACAGACAACACTAGCTCACTAAATAAATGAACACAAGGTTAAAAACTGGCCACCATATCACTTCAGTCCCCTCATCTTGACCTGGGTGCCTCGAGCGTGCGTCTACGTACGCGCGAGCGTGTGTGACGGAGGGAAAGGGGGAGCGGTTTAGGAGGGGGGGGGGTCAAAGTTGGGCTTCAGAAAATGTCTACTGCATCATTATGAGAAAATACACGA
>NC_079223.1:43269400-43291900 GCF_029633865.1 Lampris incognitus | reverse complement strand
ATCTATGAAAGAAGTCAGGGGGAGAGACGCAGAGAACCAAACTGCGACACACATCATTATTTTTTTCACCTCCCCCCCCCTCCGTTAAAGTCACACCACTGCCTCCCATAAAGTGGCGGTGAACGTGCTGCTCTCAAAAAAAAAAAAAGGTCCAAAATTTTAAAAAAAAACAACAAAAAAACAAAACAAAAAAAACGCAAAGAAGATGCCCAGAGCGCCACCGTGCTCCTTCCCATGGTCCTCCTTGTGGCTGGCATCCGTCGCTTTGCTGGTGCCGTCCGTGCTCTCCTCCTCCTCTTCCTCCTCCTCCTCCTCATACCAGAGAGCCGGAGCTGGCGGGAAGCGGCCGGGGTTCACGGAGAGAACTCTGATCCTGCTGGACGTCAACACCCGCAGCCCGGTCCACGTCCTCAACGACAACTTCCTCTCTTTGCAGCTGGACCCCTCCATCATTAAAGACGGATGGCTGGACTTTCTGAGGTACGGAACCTCCTCTGTCGATTGTCTGTCGGCCGCCGCCGCCGCCGCCGAGCCTCACTTCCGACGTGCACGTTTTTCTTTTTTTGTTTTTGTTTTCGTTGCTTTAATTAGACCCCAAAACCTTTTTCCTGGGTTGAGTCAAGCCGCTAAATTGTGTCAGAATACAGATTCGTGTAGGCTGAGGTAGGCGTGCGTGTGTGTGTGTGCGTGTGCGTGTGCGTGCGTGTGTAGGCCTAGAGGACCCCCTCGACCGCGACATGCTTCATCTCGTGGGGGTCTTGCACCACATCTTAAACGAACCGAGTGACTTTTGGAGAGATGGGCTCGGTTTTTAAAAAGGGGACCCGGTTCGAGTCCCGTATTGGTGCTGATCCCCCGCGTGCCGCGTGCTCGCGGAGCCTCGCGTACTACCTGGTTAACTAAACGCTTCGGGCTGATGACTGTGCGGAACATGTGTTTGGGGGGGGGGGAGAGACGGGGGGGGGGCTTTGTAGCTCGGCAGGCCAAACGCGCAGACGACTGGTTCGGGTCGTTGCGCCGCGTAACGTCTCGCGAATCCGTCCACTTGGTTCCGTCTTTGAACGGTCCGCCGCCCGGACTCATCCGCGCTGGGTTTTAAGGGGGGCAGGAGGGGGGGAGGGGGGGTTTATTTGTGCACCTAGACATATTTAACCTTGCAGCCTACTTCCTTCTTGACGCGCGCTTTCTCCCGTGCGGGTGTGCGCAATCTCACGCGTCAACCGAGACACACGCCAAGTCCAATTCCTCGCGCGCGGACGCGGCGACCAGAAGCCGACTCGACTTTGACCTGTTGATGATCTGCAGCATCACGAAACGTCAAATGTCCAATCGTGCGGTACACGCCTATGTTTACGTCCCCCGCATTCAGCGCGCGGGGTGGGGGGGTGGGGGGCGGTGGGGTGGGTGGGTTACCGGACGACACGTTAAAGTGAAACGGGGCGACACGCGCACGCGTGGGTCGTGCACGTTCTTTGTTCCGTTGCCCTGCAGAAAGCGAGGATGGGGGAGAACTGGTCGTGTGGTTTGGTTCGGTTCGGTTCGGTTCGCATCATGCCCCCCCACCCCCCCACACATACACACCCAGATTGATCGTTTTGGATTATTTTGGTGGGGGGGGGGGTTTCACTTCCATCACTGTCGTCCATCCGCGCCGCCCTGCTGCTGGAGGTCGTCGACAACCCCGCGCGCTTTATTGCGGCTCTAGTTAGCGTCGGCGCGCGCGCGCGCGCAGCTTATTACTGATCCGTATCAACACCGAGAGTCCGTCTCCCTCCGCTCGTCCGCGCGGTTTAATCGAGCATGTGGCCCGGCCGACCGTGCGCAATCGGTCATAACCTATCCTCCTATAAAACTAATGAAAATAATTAAAACAGAGCCGCCTTTTGCGGCAATTTAAAACCCTCTTTTTGTTCCTAATTTCAGCTGTAAACCGCTCCGCTGGGTTTATTTTTCGGGGCCTGCAACGCGATCAGTGCGCGTCTCTCTGAAACAAAGGGTTCTTTAATTACTTTCTCTTTTACTGCCGCTTTTACTGCTATGTCACATAAATGGTGAGGAATAAAGAGGCGTCCTGACTCACACACACACACACACACACACACACACACACACACACACACACACACACACACAGGCCGTGCTCCTCACGGAGGGGCCTGCTCCCCTCGCCAGCGCGGCCGAGGCTCGCTGCGAGCAAAGGCTGGGCTCGCCCGGCTCCTCGCGGCGAGCCTCGCCTCGCTGAGGGAAGGCCGGACAGCGTCCTTCCTGCGCCTCAAATGCCGGACTCTCTCTCCGAGGGCCCCGAGAAACACTCGTTCACTCGCCCTGGATTCATATCTGGAATTATGCCCACGTGCAATATCGCTTTTGTAGAACTGTCTTTATCTGTGGTGCAGTAGTACCCACCTTAAAGTGTACTGCGTTTACCCACTCCCTCACGCACAGCCGCGCGCGCGCGCGTGCGGACGCGCATGTGCACATGCATAAATAAATATATATATATATATATATATATATATATATGTGTGTGTGTGTGTGTGTGTGCGTTTGTGTGTGTGTGTATGTGTGCATGTGCATGTGCATATATATATATATATGTGTGTGTGTGTGTGTGCATGTGCATACATATATATGTGTGTGTGTGTGCATGTGCACATATATATGTGTGTGTGTGTGTGCATGTGCATATATATATATATGTGTGTGTGTGTGCATGTGCACATATATATGTGTGTGTGTGTGCATGTGCATATATATATATATATATATATATGTGTGTGTGTGTGCATGTGCACATATATATATATATGTGTGTGTGTGCATGTGCATATATATATATGTGTGTGTGTGCATGTGCATATATATATATATATGTGTGTGTGTGTGTGTGTGTGTGTGCGTGTGTGTGCGTTATAGTGCAATATCTAACCTTCATTTCAGTTCTCTGCAGCCTGTTTGTTTAAGCCTTACCTTCATCATCATCATTCTTTAACCTCCCTTTTCAGCTTGTGTGCCATTGCTGGTGTCGTGTGTCGTGTGTCGTGTGTCGTGTGTAGTCCAATGTGGAGCCAAGCTCCACGAGAGCCAAACCAGGACACATTCACTGTATAAGGAAACTTGCTTGGCCAATAAACGTGATTCTGACTCGTATTAAGTTTTACCTATTGTGAGGAATGGGTGGAGGGGGTAAGCCCCCCCTCCCCCTCCCCCTCCACCTACAGTATAGATCGTCGCAAATATATGCTATATGATGATCATCTATATATGATATATGATGATGACATATGATGACATATGATGCTCATGACAAATGCAGCAAACTGCAGCATCAACATGGCGGAGTCGGCGGGATGTGTGATGGCCGCCCGCGTGTTGTTGTGACCAGCGCTTTGCAACTTTATCCGCCCGACCAAAGCAGTGTGGGTTGCAAAGCGCTCTTGGTATCATGGAGGAGGTGTTGTGTGTTTAATTTCCCCCTTTGCTGGTTAACCTGATCCTCTCAGGGCAACGGCAACACAACGAAGACACAATATTCCAAACGACAGGCTCCAAACTGCAGGCTTCTGGGGGAGGGGGGGGGGTGAGGAGAGGGTGAGGAGTGGGGGTGAGGAGAGGGTGAGGAGAGGGGGTCCACACAGCGGTCGGGTGTTTTTCTGTAGGTGTGCCAGGGATTATAGTCGCGCTTCGATTTGACACAAATAAAGAATTTAAGCCAGTTTCTTTTGTAACCGCATGACTTTGCGGATCAAGTCAACACTGCAGTGTGTAGCCCCCTCACACGCGCGCCGAGTTTGGTCTCGCGCAAATGTGCAAAAGTTGTAAGGCGTCAGCAAACGCCAGGAAAGCGTGTGTGTGTGTGTGTGTGTGTGTGTGTGTGTGTGTGTGTGTGTGTGCACATATTTACACCCACGTTTGCATGTGTGTGTCTATGTGTGTGTGTGTGTGTGTGCACATATTTAAACCCACGTTTGCAGGTGTGTGTCTTTGTGTGTGTGGGTGTGTGTAAACATATTTACACCCACGTTTGCATGTGTGTGTCCATGTGTGTGTGGGTGTGTGTGTCTGTGTGTGTGTGCGCGCACATATTTACACCCACGTTTGCATGTGTGTGTCCATGTGTGTGTGGATGTGTGTGTCTGTGTGCGCGTGCGCGCACATATTTACACCCACGTTTGCAGGTGTGTGTCTGTGTCTGTGAAGGTGTGGGTGTGTGTAAACATATTTACACCCACGTTTGCATGTGTGTGTCCATGTGTGTATGGGTGTGGGTGTCTGTTTGTGCGTGCGCGCACATATTTACACCCACGTTTGCATGTGTGTGTCCGTGTGTGTGCGTGAGCGCACATATTTACACCCACGTTTGCAGGTGTGTGTCTGTGAGTGTGTGGGTGTGTGTGTGTGTAAACATATTTACACCCACGTTTGCATGTGTGTGGGTGTGTGTGTGTGTGTGGGCGTGGGCGTGCGCGCACATATTTACACCCACGCTTGCATGTGTGTGTCCGTGTGTGTACGGGTGTGCATGTGTTTGTATTGTGCGCCTGGGACGATGTGCATATGGACGTGGCAGTGTGTGTGTGTGTGTGTGTGTGTGTGTGTGTGTGTGTGTGTGTGTGTGTGTGTGTGTGTGTGTGTGTGTGTGTGTGTGTGTGTGTGTGTGTTCTCGCTGGGTCCTCCCTCATGTGCGTTGTCTTCCGGCATTCCACAGCTCCAAGCGGCTGGTCACTCTGGCGCGAGGCCTTTCTCCCGCCTATCTGCGCTTCGGCGGAAAGCGGACCGACTTCCTGCAGTTCCACAACCTCAAGAACCTCGCCAAGTTCAGGGGACCGGGCCCCGACTACTACCTGAAGAACTACGAAGACGGTGATTACACGAGGCCACTCCCAATTACGGCGCAGGGGCATCGCTCGCCTTATTATATAATAGCCCCCACATTTGATGATTTGCCCCAGCTGGCGCTGTGCGTTTAGACTCACATGAGTCAGATACAAACCAGACTGGACGGTGTCATGAAGGGCCCGAGTCTGAGTTAAAATGAAAAGAATTGGGATTTTTTTTTAAAAAAGGAGGGAGGAGGCGAAATTTTTTTGGGGGGGGGGGTTTCTAAAGCGTGCTGCTCTTTTTGTGAAATCTTTATGAAAAAGAAAAGAATTTTTTTTTTTATCAAGGCCCAACAACATAACAACATATCATACACAAAGAACACACTGGAATGTGTTACCCCCCCCCCCATCCCCCCAAAAAAAATGAATCGCCCAAATCATCTTTAGAATTCCTTTAGGGGGGAGGTTGCAGTAAAACACGTGGTGGCGGAATCTCGCTCACTTTGAAATCTGCGGTTCCCCACAGACATCGTGCGCAGCGACATTGCGCTGGACAAGCAGAAGGGCTGTAAGCTGGCCAACCACCCCGACATGATGCTGGAGCTGCAGCGGGAGAAGGCCGCCACCATGCAGCAGGTCCTGCTCAAGGAGCAGCTCTCCAACATCTACAGCAACATCACGATAACAGGTAGGAGATCACACACACACGCGCGCACGCGCACGCGCACGCGCACGCCGAGACACACGCCCACACACACATGTCGAGACACACACTCATCGAGACGCACGCACGCACGCACACACACACACATCGAGACACACACTCATCGAGACGCACGCACGCACGCACACACACATCGAGACACACACGCACGCACACACACACACATCAAGACACACACACACACACACACACACACACACACATCAAGACAGACACACACACACACACGTACGCGTACAGTGTAAAACACCCATAGAAGAACATATGCAAATTAAGGGGTATAAATAAATATAAGCACACACACACACACACACACACACACACACACACACACACACACACACACACACACACGCGGCGTACAGCCTGGCCTGCACGCTTTCCTGGCATTCGCTGTTGTACCTTATACGCCTCAGCACATATTCCCAACAGCACTGACGTATCGCAACACGTCCAAGGGGGCCATACCACACCGCGCGCGCACATGCACGGGTGCGCAACGTCCCGCGAACACGCGCCATACATACGTGCGCGCCGTGCGCCCACGCACGCGCGCGGGCGGTTCAAGGCACGCCAATGTAAACCGTCAGCTTTCAGAATGACAAATGTAATTTGTAAGGCAGGAATGCAGGATGGATGGCGGGCTGGACGGAGGGGTGCAGCATGTGAGGCTGGTAAACAGAGCGCTGACATTTCCACTGGCTACATTTGACTCGGTCCGACCGCAGAGGGAACTCTAGAGTCTTGCATTTGGGTGGGCTGCATTTCTTATCTGCCTGCGTGATTGACGTGAGTGGAAACATGGAGCTGGAAAAGGAGTAACTGGATTTCAGTAATGAAAAGGGGGAAGAAAGCAGGGAGTGAAAAGCAGCAAGTATAAAGCAGCAAGTGAAAGCAGTAAGTAAAAGCAGTGCGTTAGGATGGACGACGGATTAGCCACATTGCTATAACCTTGAATTGTAAAAAAAGAAGCTAACTATGGGCTATCTCGGATAAATCCCTTCAATTGTGTTTTTTTACACCACTAGTACAAGTGTCGTGTACAGCCGTGATGCGGAAATAGCACGAGGGGGGAGATGAAGCAACAGACACGGGTCCCCATTGCCACGGAACACATTTCATCATGCGCAGCAGCAAAAAGAAAGACTTTGGGTTTTTTGGGTTTTTTTTTTGGTTTTCCCCAAAATGGCTCCAGAATGCGACGGGGAATGTGCAGGGCAGTCTACATTTAGAGGAGTACTGGGCAATAAATCTGTTTTCAGAAGAAAAAAAAGAAAGAAAAAGAAATTAACAATGTCTTTTAAGAACGTCAAAATACCTCGCGTAAATCCAGCCTAATGCGACACCGATGTGTCAGTTCATAGTAAATACGCCGTCAGGGGACCGACACGAACCGCTCCGCAACATGTTCCTTGTGTTTTCCAAAAAAAAAAAAAAAAAGAAGAGCCCCGCTTCCCTTGGACTGAACTGATCCCGGCTGTAGTTCTGCGTGAGTAATTGAGGAGGATGTGTGTGTGTATGTGTGTGTGCTGCGTATTCTCAACGAATCTCGAGTGCAACAGTCCAAACATGCCCCTCTTGCATCACAGCGCCGCATCCACAGAACCATTTGCAAGCGTTCAGAAAGTGGAGGAGGAGGAGGAGGCGGAGGAGGAGGAATGGTTCACAAGTTCAGCAGTCTGCCTCTGCAGCATCTCCTCCTTAATTGGCTGCACTCGTTTCGTATCGGCAGGATTGAAATGGTAATCGGACGGTGGCAAATTGTCAACGGCCCTGTCTTCAATCAGCGGCTGATGGCGAAAAAGAAAATAATATGTTGTTGTTGTTTTTGGTTTTTTTTTTTATAAATCTGAGCAATCGAAATCATCCCCTCGAAGCTCCGCTTACCGGTCCAGTGCTGCGCTGTTGCCGAACATGTGTCTTGAAGAAGCGCTTTTCAAGAACTACAACACGCGAGCGTCTCCCGGCTGACTGATTGCCAGGTTCCCCTCTCGTAGAAAGTTCCTCAAGTTTCCATCCGTCCACCTTCCCCGCTGTTTGTTTGTTTGGTTTTTCTTCCTAGGCGCGTCCCATCCCCACCCTCACCCCACCCCTTGACACGGCTGTTGTTCCACCGCAGAAATATCCCGACGGCACCGAGGCCAAGACTCCACGATTCCAATCAGATAGCTGAAGTGTGAAACGCGGCGATGCAGCAACCCGTGTCCGTCCAACGCAGAGGCGAGAAGAATGCTCGTTTCTGTTACACAAGACGTTTCTCCAAATGCGTTCCGACTGATTCGGGTCTTGCGAGGGAGTTTGTTCTGCGCGCTCTTTCACGGTGTGATGTTTCCTATTAAGGTCCAGCAGAGGAGTCGTGAGACGGACCGCGGTGGCATGCTGGTTTTTGAGCAGGTGCCATAGTTGTTATCAGACTAGATGGGAGAGGGGGAGAAGGAGAGCCAAGCACAAGGACTCTATTTATCCATATAGCGGATTCGCTGTGCAGCGTTCTCACAGAGACCTCCTTCCGACCCGAGAAGGCACCGACACAAGCCTCCGCGGGACCAGGTGTGGGTGAACCCACCCAACCCGGTCGCACGGACTTTCATCTATCAGATTGTAGAGGAGCTCAAAGCAGGAGTCGTGACAACTTTCTCTTTCGGCTACACAACGTGCACCATTTATTCCTTCCACCATTACAACAACAACAACAACAACAACAACAAAAAACCGCGCAGCGGAAGTGCGTCACTGTAAACCCGAACCGAGGAAACGGCAGCTGTAAACTAACGTTCCTACCAGCTCAATAAGGGGAATTATGTAGCCCCATAACCACTACAAGATCGTGATACCATCACGATTATGACCTGATTTACGTGATGTGGTCACGATCTGATAGAACCCTAACCCTAACCCTAACTTAGTCGGCGAGTCGTGACCACATCACGTCGATCAGGCCACAATCGTGATGGTATCACGATCTGCTAGATTAACGAAAGTCCGTGCGACTGGGTAGACCCACCAGACAGGTCTGAGGGATGTGACCTGGGGAATATTTAGAAAACTGATTTTTTTCTTCTTCTTGCTGTTAAATTTACTGGAGGGGAAGCGAAATGCCCACCGCTCTGCACGGCCATGCCCCAAAAACAGCCACGGAAGGACGACCAGGGCGTTTTCTGAGCACGTTTGCCTTTATGGCCTCAGAATAACAGAACCAGCCCATACGAGACAGCCCTGAGAGTGTGCACTATATGTGCGCTGCCTGCTCAAGAAGTGAGGATTTGTGCATGGCACCCTCTGTGTCGGTGAGAGTAATAGGGCTACAGAGGCACTAGGGAGGTGTTTAAATATCGTCTGGTAACAATCAGCCCGTACCCACTGTGCATATGCGTCTGTGTATATGTGTGTGCGTGCGTGCGTGCGTGTGCGTGTGTGTGTATGTGAAAGCAGGTGGTGTTTAAAGGTCCTTTAACAGCCTCTCTCCATCCTTTTCCACTCACCACAGTCTGACCCTTGACCCAGGCTTGTTAGAGCTATCAGTAATGGGAACAGCCAGAGCCAACACACACACACACACACAGACTCATAAACACACACACACACACACACATACACACAGCAAGGGAATTGCGTTGAGAAAATACCCCAAGCTCAGACAGGGTCGAGGTCACGGTCACCTTCACCCAATGTCCCCCCCCCCCATGAGTATCCTGTCAGCATGGTGGATGAGTTCTCAGTTTCTCCCCCCCCCCCAGTCCCCCCTGCTGCCTCCCCATTGCTCCTCTCTCTCTATCGGACATTCTCTCGCTCGCTCTTCTCAAGTTCAGAGAGAGCTTAACCGTCTGTGTCGTGATGTCATGTGAACATCCCATGTTTATCTGACACCTCACCTCGCAGGACGAGGCAGAGAGCCCGTTCAACTCCTGACCTCCTCCTCCTCCGCGCGCTCAGAGGAGGAGGAGCAGCGTTGATTAAAGGAATTCGTACGGGTAATTGGCTTGGTCTTAGGCAGCCCGATTAGTGAACATGAACGAACAAAAATGACGATCATCATCCCGAGGCGAGTTATCAGGCAAGAGCACCGACGGCGTGCTGGCGAGTTGCAAAAGCGTTGTCAGGAGCTGCTCAACAGACACCCAGCGGTCGTGTGTTTCCAGGCCTCTCTCTCCCCCCTCCTCCCCCTTCTTTTTTTTTCCAGCTTTTTGCTCTGCTTTGTACTGTGAATTCGAGACTACAGCTTTTACAGAACAGCAGTTTGTGCCATTACGTTAATCTTTTCCAATTCATTTCCTCCGCAGCCAGCAGCTCGTGACGTTTAATGCTATGTGATGGCATCGCGAGTTCGGGTTCCACCGTTTCATCGGTGTCCAGCGAGGAGGGGGGAACAAGACATTACTCGTGTTCGAGAGCACGCGTTAGATATCCAGTTGGCCCCAGACTACAGCAAAGGGCCTCTTAACTTAGATGTGGACACTTAGTGAGATTTGGTTCTGCTGTTTTTTTTATTTTAATTTTCCTTTTTTTTTGCATGAATCATAAAGCATTCCTCTCCTGACCTCGGGTTTTACACGTCGTCTTAGCGGAAAGGGAAAGCCGAGCACGTGTAAAGAGCGGGCGCTCTCCGGTCGGCCATATGTGAGCGGCTCGTGGGAAAGTGTTTCATATAGCTGGCGCGCGCTCGCCGCCCGTACAAGGAGGGGAGGGGGGGGGGAATCAGAAATTTTGCAGCTTCACTCTTTTACTGCCTTGCGCACATCTGCAGGCCTCTGTCCATTAAACGGGACATTTTAGGGACTCCAGCCGGTGCGCCTTTGCCGGCTGATGTGAAACAAGTGCAAACGGAAGACTTCTTTTATTTTCTTTTTTGGTGTCAAGTAGCCTCGTAACAAAAGTAATCGACAAGGAACAAAATGGATTGTAAAGTTATACTTTATTGGTCCACTTGTGACAGACGAAACGAGTCATTTTGCTGCATAACCGGGGAAAGCACGGCATCAGCTGCACAGCAGCGCCACCTGGACGGACTATGGGGGGTGGGGGTGGGGGGGGGGAGGAATCGACAGGACACAACGCAGCAGGTTTTGTGACGTTTTTTTCATTTCAGAACCAGAATCTCTTCACTGCCAAGTACAAGATGCATGCAGGGAATTTGCCTCGCCTTGCACAACAACTACATCTAGTCTTGCGGTGTAACACGTAGCTCAACAACACCATACAACGCCACACAAAACAGAGAAGTGACATATGACGTGAACTAACATGAGAATAACGTAAGAAAGGATTAGAATCAAAGAAAAAAATGGTGCATTTCCGCCGATGTGCAGTTTTGGTTGCGCAAGGTGCAAAAGATCACCTCTGTCCGAAAGCCAGAAAAGAGATGACTAAAACTCAAATCTGTGACACGATCGGTGGGTGAACTCTGTAGGCGACGGACTTCAGTCAGTTAAAAGGTGCCCGTGAGGTTCAGGAGGGAATTTCTGGCTACAAGGTGACATTTATTGTCTTTTACTCAGCAACAGCAGCGTAAACAATAACAATTTCTGAAAGCATAACTAAACGCAATTGCTTTTATTAAATCATTTCTTTGAATTTTTGCAAATTAATCCTTGAAATCAATACTTACATTGGGCCGTGCGTTGACTGGAAATGCAGCTGCGAGCAAAGTACAAGAGTACCGAACCAGGGGTCCAAAAGCTAGAAGCATTTATAAGGAATCCCCCCCCCTCCCCACTAAGGAACCAGGTCTTGCAGGATGACAGAGGACGCTGAATCATCTGCTGAGGCTGCTCGCTGTGTGTTTGATATCGACGCGGACCGGACGCGAGTCACAACACATTCAGAAGCGACACAAAAGAACAACAAATATAGCATTGCTCTTTTCTCTTTTTTTTTTCTCTTCCCCTTTTCCTTCCTTTCGATGAGTTAAAGGTTGGCTTCGAGAGCAGCGGGGTAATTGACTGGCTTATAGGCAGATGGCTTGCAGCCTGAAGGCCCGCGCACATATATCCATGTGTGCGCCCTCGCTCTCCTTCTCTATCTTCCTCCCTCGCTTTGTTTCTCTTAGTCTGATCTCACGTGGTATCGAGTGACGCCAGTGTTTACAGAGTCTAATCAATTGCTCGGCTTAAGTAAACACCGCCGTGAATACGGGAGACCGTAATACGTAAAGCCGCCTCTTTACACTGACGCCGGACCGGACCGGACGGGGACGGAGCGCTGTTTGAATCGGAGCCAACGCGCCGTGAATTCTCCAGCGCTCCATCCGCAGGAAACATGAGAACCACGATTTAAAAAAAAACAAAACAAATTTTAAAACATCTTCCGCAAAAGAAATACCGACATCCCACGTTTCCTCTGTGGTGATTAGTGAGTAAGCAAATCGACAATAGTTTAAAGTGTGTGTGTGGGGGGGGGGGGGGGAGTAAGAGATCCTGGGTGGACGTTAGCAAGAGCTAGCATTATTTCTGAAAACATCCTACACAAGACCCACCCACCCCTCGCTTCTGATTGACAGCGAGTAAGGCCCAATGGGGGCGCCGTCTCGGGAAGGGCTCTCCTGATTGGCCGATCGGGAGTGAGACCAGAAAAAATGTTCTGTCTCTGATTACAGCGTCTAGGACGGCCGCAGAGACCGGATGTTTTCCTCATTAAATCTAGTGACTTGATGGCTGTCGGTATGTAGAAAGACTTTGTCAAAATATTGCAAAAAAAGGGTTCTAAACTAAAATCACTGACAGCCACTTTAAAAGTTTAACAATATGGTGCCGGTGACAGCAAAAGAAGAAGCTGGGGCCATCATGTCATGGACAAAAATAAGACCAAAAAAAAAAAAAAGATGCCAAAAAAAAAAAAAGAAACAAACCCCACCAAAACAAGGTGCAAGGCAGAAGTTGGAAAACTGGGGAGTACATATGGAAAGTGAAATCCACTAAACATCTGTAAACAGCTTAAGAATGCTTTCAGCAAAACAATTGGGCACAGCTGTAGAGCCAGTTAGTCCAGTTCAATTTCTGCTTCTCCTCATTTGAAAAACAAATCATTTGGTCTTAAAAAATGGGAAATCATACTTGTGTGCGTGTGTTTTGTATGCGGGTGTGTCACACACACAGACACACACACACACACTGGGCAAGCAAGATAATGCAAACATGAAGAAAGCAAGAATTCCAACCCTGATGTTGCTGCTCGTCCGGCACAAAACCCAACTTCAGCTCTGCACTTGTAGTCCAGCTCTACAGTAACGCAGATTTGCGTGACGTCGTCTCGTTAAATATCACGCCGTAACACCACGGTATGTTCAATTAAGAGCGAGAGGGACAATGTAATCTGATTAGATCCCTTACATCTGTAATGGTAATATTAATGGGGATTAGTAGCCAGCTGCGGTGATTGGGAGGACCATCCCTACACAGAGACTTCCCTCGTATGGGGTTTAAACATCACGGGGATAAGCTGTGTCCTCGTTTCATGCATGTCCTGGAACTGAACTGTGATATGCAGATAATGACCGAAGGTAGGCCAAAGTTATATTACTGGTGTTTGCAGACAGCAAACATGTTCTGACACTGTTTCTGTGACGGATGAATTGTTCTTAATGCCTTTAAGATATTTATCAGCGCACCTATCAGATGTTTGGCATCCGGGTAGCGTAGCGATCTGTTCCTTTGCCTAGCAACTCGGGGATCGCCGGTTCGAATCCCCGCCTTATCTCCGGCTTGATCGGGCGTCCCTACAGACGCGACTGGCGTTTTATGGATCCCACTGCTTTTCTGGGCAAGACACGCCCCGCGTAGCATCCAGGTGCTAGGATTCTAGGAAGACCCGCCCCTAACTCTGCCTCTGATTAGCTAGCCTCACACCTAACTCCGCCCTAACCCTAAGCTTAACCTACCCAACCAACGGAGGCAACGAGTACTGGCCAATCAGAGGCAGAGTGCCAAGAAAAGCAGTGGGATCCATACTAACGCGTCTGCGGGTGGGAAGCCGGATGTGGGTATGTGTCCTGGTCGCTGCACTAGCGCCTCCTCTGGTCGGTCAAGGCACCTGTTCGGAGGGGAGGGGAGGGGAATAGCGCGATCCTCCCACGCGCCACGACCCCCTAGCGAAACTCCTCACTGTCAGGAGAAGCGGCTGGCGACTCCACATGTATCGGAGGAGACGTGTGGTAGTCTGCAGCCCTCCCCGGATCAGCAGAGGGGGTGGAGCAGCGACCGGGACGGCTCGGAAGAGTGGGGTAATTGGCCTGATACAACTGGGGAGAACAAACCCCCCCCCCACAAAAAAACCTTTTAAAAAGACATGCATGTTAGGGTTAATACTCCTGCCTGTGCCCCCGAGCAAGGCAATGGAAAGAAGAACTGGAGCTGGTCCCCGGGCGCTGCAGCTGCCCCCTGCTCCCATACAATAGGATGGGTTAGAGAACACGTTTTATTGTAAGCAAACAACAGAAAAATGACAAAATATAGTGGCCTTCTTTCTTTTTCCACGTTAAATGTTTTGTATATTGTGTCATGAAATAAGGGGCTCTAGTTTCCGGGTCATAGTGCCGTCGAAGGCGCTGACGCTAGTTCATGGATCAAGTCGATCTAAGGTGCGGCCAGTACTTTTTTGCTATTTCCGGGACATGCTGCGCTGGCGGTAATTGGTGGGGGGGGGCTGTCTTCAATTACAGCCAATCAAATCAGCTCCTCTCATTCCCTTTAAAAGCAGCGCACTCTGTCATGGCGAACTGCCAATTTCAGCTCAGTCTGAGTTGTACTATTTGCCAACTTGTTATTGTTTGTATAATAAAGGTATTTATCCATCCATCCATTATCCGAACCGCTTATCCTGCTCTCAGGAGCCTAGCCTATCCCTGCCCTCATTGGGCGGCAGATGGGGAGACACCCTGGACAGCCCCCACCCACACACATTCATAGCTGGGGTAATTTAGTATGGCCGACTCACCTGACCTACATGTCTTTGGACTGTGGGAGGAAACCGGAGCACCCGGAGGAAACCCACGCAGACACGGGGAGAACATGAAAACTCCACACAGAGGACGACCCCCAAGGCTGGACTACCCCGGGGCTCGAACCCAGAACCTTCTTGCTGTGAGGCGACCGGGCTAGCCACTGAGCCACCGTGCCGCCCTACAATAACACCAATTCCAGTGTGATACGAGACAACACACAAACATGATTATTTGACAGGCTACCGTCTAACGTGTTTTTGTTCTCACCCGCGTCTTCCTCTCGTTCCTGTACCTTCTATCAACACAGGAGGAGACCTTAAATAGTTGTGATCACGGATCAATTAGCCTAGGCAATCAGTCCCTTCTTTCGAGTTGGACGAGGTTAACTGAAATATTGAAATCCCCGTCAACATGGTAATGGTGCTGTTCTATTGTGCTGGGATCGATTGGTGATGCCTGCGGGCTCTGGGTTGTTTGATCGGGTCTGCCTGTGATGCTGTGTCAGTCTAAATAAAGAATGCAACGTAGCGGTTGTGTCGAGCGACAGCGCTGTGTCCTGACGTGATTTCTAAATACAATAATGGCAATGACGCACATTGTTTTATCTGACACCAAACTAGCACCGTGCCACCTGATTTTGACCGACACACCCTCTACTACGCCCTCGCGCCCTTTTCGGCGTAAACGACGTCATGGCGAGCCCGGAAATCAGCAAACGTGCTGAGGCGAGGGGCGAGAGAAGAACCACCTCGCGCCCAACGAATTTGTCACCACGTCTGCTTTAGCGCGCTAAGACTCTTATTGCAAGTAGTGATAAAACAATCTTGAATTGACGTTTAGAATTGTAACCGGTTATTTTCTTGCCCGGTGCGGGATTCGATACGGGTTGTACTGCACCACAAGGCGACGTCACTAACCGCTCGGCTGAAGGGTCAGACCCGTTAGCTAGGGGCTAACGTGTGTTATTAGTAGTTTACAGTCGTCACCGTCCCCGGAAGCGCGCCCTCGCGCTTTGTTCTTCCCGCGCTCCGAAGAGACTTCTGAGGATCTGCACACTTCCGGATCCCACCGCTGCCACCGATGTAACCGGTTATTTTCTTGCCCGGTGCGGGATTCGATACGGGTTGTACTGCGCCACAAGGCGACATCACTAACCGCTCGGCTAAACGGTCAGACCCGTTAGCTAGGGGCTAACGTGTCTTATTAGTTGTTTACAGAATCAATACATATATCTATTTTGCACTTTTATATCCAGTCTCAAAACAGCTGTACGTTCAGCCATGCTGGATTTCTTTGAGGCGACTCGTTTTAGCGTGTCAAATGACGTCACTGAACAGCCGACCAACCCCTGGTCTAGACCGCAAGCGTCGCGTCAGCGTCACGCTCGCGACACGACAGCGTTCACGCGACACTCGAGGCGACTGTCTACCGGTTCCGTCCTGTCCAAATACCCCTGACTGCAGCGTGCCGGTCAGGGCGGTGCTCAGTGTGGGGCGTAGTCAAGTCTGCCCACACTGAGCACCGCCCCGCTTTCTTCTTCTTTTTTTTTTTTTGTCCATCTGAGGTTCATACTGGCTAACTGCAACGCGGACCTGCTGCTAGCAAGCATGCTAATGAAGATAGCTGTTATACTTCAAGGTAAAGTCAACTCCATTATGCAAAATAAGTGCAGTGATTAGATACATGTCCGCATCTAATGTTAGATGTAAGAACAGTAACGTAGCTACCATTGCCATGAGTCACGTGACATTGTTATTGAAACTTGGTTTTTGTGAATTCACATTATCAAATTTATTATTCACATTAGGTTAGCTGGCCTAATATTACCCTAGTGCATTAAGCATTAACTGTGACAGTGAAATAGGAAATTGGGTTTTATTTACCTCAATAAAATGCTATTACTATTGTGTTAGTGTGCTATCTCAACGTATTCCTTCCAGGAACAGCAGATGGAAATTAACATGTGCCTTTTGTCCAAATCTAGCACGTTTATACCATATTACAGTAGTGGTATTGATTGATATGTAATGTCACTGCCACTGCCATTTCAGTGTTGGCGGCTAGTGTTACGATCAGCAAATTTATTGAAATGATTAAATGTCGATTCTCTCCCCCCCCCCCCAGAGAAATGTATTCTTCTTACAGCTAGGACCAGGCTGCACCCACACAATACCACACAAGTGAGTACTGTATTTTTTCTCTCTCTGATTATCATAAGGCACTACAGCAGACTGTTTTGGATGATGTAAATCTGTTCAGCATTTCTAGAACAGGCGATTACTGCAGTCATATTAACACATGGTAGCTAGCTAGTCAAGGTTTCCCAACTTTTACTTTTTGTCACTACTGTCAGGATTCACCAGTCACTGTTGCCATGTATTTTCCATCCACAGCCAAATTCTGGATCATCAGTCCAGCATGGGGCTTAGAGAGCTGTGTAGACTGTGACCAACGTTGGTGGGGATGACATTTGGGTTGTTCTGAGGTGAAGAATCTTCTCTGACCAGTCCCTATCAGAGCAGTACCAAATGTCCTCCTCATCCATCACAGCTGAATGACCTGGGGAGGTCACCAGCATCCAGCTTGGATCTGCATCACCTGCATGCTGCCCTCCACACTGCATTACCTGCCATCACTCCTGGGCTATTTTTGTGTGGTGGAGTTCATTTCATCCCCACAGTAAACATAATTTTTACACAGTATTGCTAAGTGCCTTAAAGCCCAACTCCAACAACAGTTAAGTGTCCACATTTTCTCCATTGTTGAAGTCGACCTTTACAGGATTTCTTTGTTTTGGTAAGCCCATCACCTGGCCGAGACTGTCATAATTTATTTTGGCAGGTAGATTTTGTTAATATGTTAAATTTTCTTATTGAAAATAACACTTGAAGCCACATTAGTGTTCCAACTTTACCATCTGTGCCCTTCCTAATGTCTTCTCCCTTTCCACCCCAGCCTTCAGTACTTACGGACTGCAGCACTGGCTTTTTAAACTACGCATTGCATAAAAGTAATGTTACTATTTCGATACTGTGTGTTATCATGTCAAGTATTTTTTATTTATTGATGCTTATTACTATTTGTGATGTAGCACTGAAAGCCTACTACCTCATTTCAGGAAGTAAATTTGTCTTATGACAATTTAGCTCACCTCGACCTTGGTCCACCTCTGTATTGATAGATCCTACACTGCTATTTTTAACGTGCAATAAAGTCATTTATTAAATTTTTGTTCTAAGTCAGTTGATTTTTCTTATTGTACATATCTGGTACCAAGTTTAATATCAATATATACAATAATCAAATCACAGGAAGACATTGGTTGCATTTTTGTTTGTCAGAATTTAGATTAGTTATTGCTAGTACTACTACTACTATTACTACTTTCAGCTGCTCCTGTGAGGGGTCGCCACAGTGGCTCATCCATGTCCATCTTTTCCTGTCCTCTGCATCTTCCACTGTTATGACAGCCACCTGCATGTCTTCTCTCACCACATCTGGCCTGGCAGCTTCAGCATTCTTCCAGTATACCCAGCATCTCTCCTCTGCACGTCTCAATCTTGCCTCTCGCTTTGTCTTCAAACCGTCCAACCTGAGCTGTCCCTCTAATATACTCATTCCTAATCCTGTCCTTTGTCACTCCCAATGAAAATCTTAGCATCTTCAACTCTGCCACCTCCAGCTCCACCTCCTGTCTTTTCATCATTACCATGGTCTCCAAATCACACAACATAGCTGGTCTCACTACCATCTTGTAAACCTTCCCTCTAACTCTTGCTGGTCCCCTTCTGTTACAAATCACTCCTGACACACTTCTCCACCCTGCTTGCACTCTCTTCACCTCTCTTCCCTGTTACTGTTACTTTGAACAGTTGACCCTGAGTATTTGAACTCATCTACCTTTGTCATCTGTACTCCTTGCATCCTCACCATTCCACTGTCCTCCCTCTCATTCACACATATGTATTCCATCTTGCTCCTACTGACTTTCATTCTTCTTCTCTCCAGTGCATACCTCCACCTCCCAAGGCTCTCCTCAACCTGCTCCCTACCATCACTACAAATCACAATGTCATCCGTGAACATCATAGTCCACAAAGACTTCTGCCTGATCTCATCCATCAACCTGTCCATCACCATTGCAAACAAGGAAGGGCTCAGAGCCAATCCTTGATGTAATCCCACCTCCACCTTGAACCCATGCATCTGGACCAACCGCCTTTCCACTCTTCATTCTCTTCATAGCTGCCCTCACTTCTTCCTTGCTAATTCACCACACTTCCTGATTCACTATCCCCACATCATCCAACCTTCTCTCTTCTTTTCTTCATTCATTAGCCCCCAAAAGCACTCCTTACACCTTCTCAACACACTCTTCTCGCTTGTCAGCACATTTCCATCTTTATCCTTCATCACCCTAACTTGCCGCACATCCTTCCCTGCTCAGTCCCTCTGTCTAGCCAATCGTTCCAAGTCCTTTTCTCCTTCCTTAGTGTCCAACCTCTCGTACAACTCACGAAACGCCTTTTACTTTACCTTCGCCATTTCTCTCTTTGCTTTATGCCTCATCTCCTTGTACTCCTGTCTACTTTCTGACTATCCCACTTCTTCGCCAACCTCTTCCTCTATATACTTTCTTGTACTTCCTCATTCCATCATCAAGTGTGTTCCTTCCTCTGTCCAAATGACACACCAAGTACCTTCCAAGTTGTCTCCCTCACCATTTCTGCAGTAGTTGCCCAGCAATCCGGCAACTCTTCACTACTACCCAGGGCCTGTCTTAACTTCTCCCTGAACTCCAAACCAATCTTCCTTCTTCAACTTCCACCATTTGATCTTTGGCTATGTTTTCACTCTCTTCTTCTTGAACTCCAAAGTCATCCTGCAGACCACCAGCCGATGCTGCCTAGCTATGTTCTCCTGTCACCACCCTGCAGTCTCCAATCCCTTTCAGATCGTGCCTCCTGCATAAGATACTCTTATAAGATACTCTACTAAGACACTCTTATACGTCAGTGTTCCTCCCTCTTCTTGAAATATGTATTCACTACAGCCATTTTCATCCTTTTCGCAAAATCAACCACTATCTGTCCCTCCACCTTCCTCTCCTTGACACTATACCTACCCATTACCTCCTCATCACCTCTGTTCCCTTCACCAACATGCCCATTGACATCTGCTCCAATCACCACTCTCTCCTCCTTGGATACTCTCTACCATGTCATCCAACTCACTCCAGAATTCATCTTTCTCTTCCATCTCACACCCAACTTGCGGGGCACATGCACTGATAGCATTCATCATCACACCTTCAATTTCCAGCTTGACATCTCTCCTGTCAGAATTACCCCTACCACATTTCTCCTCCCATCCGCACCATGGTAGAACCCACCTCCAGTGCTCCTGGCCTTACTCCCCTTACATCTGGTCTCTTGCACATGCAGTATATCTACCTTCCTTCTTCCTGTCATATCAGCCAGCTCTCTCCCTTTACCAGTCATAGTGAAGGATGCTGAATATGGAGCTACCAGGCCAAAGAGGAGGTTTATGGATGTGACGAGGGAAGACATGCAGGTGGCTGGTGTGACAAAGGAAGATGCAGAAGACAGGAAGAAATGGAAATGGATGATCTGCTGTGGCGACCCCTAACGGGAGCAACCAAAAGTAGTAGTAGTAGTAGTAGCATCTTAATGACAAAAACATCCCCAATGGCTCATATTTAACGCGTTCTTCAAATAAATTTAACTTCTATGCAGCTATTAATAAAACTATTAATCAGAGGTGGGAGTAAGTCACACATGTGCAAGTCACAAGCAAGTCTCAAGTCTTCTTAATCTTCAAGTCTCAAGCAAGTCACAAGTTACTGTGGTGAGAATCAAGCAAGTC
Organism: Lampris incognitus; assembly: GCF_029633865.1. Lineage (NCBI taxonomy): Eukaryota > Metazoa > Chordata > Actinopteri > Lampriformes > Lampridae > Lampris > Lampris incognitus. The sequence goes on along the minus strand of NC_079223.1, from coordinate 43,271,532 downwards.
GAGTTCCTGCTATAAGTCAAGCAAGTCAAGTCATTGTTCAGGTCAAGCAAGTCACAAGTCAAGTTATACGAATTTCTGGTGATCTACTCCAGTTTCCACATTAAAATCAGTTAAAAGACAGTAGCCATGCAAAGTTGAGTTTTATTTCAACATTAACAAAAGCTGTAACTATTGCAGCCTGCTTACAATTGCTTACTTACCCCTTCAGGAGGGTCACACCATTTCTCCTTGGCCTATTAACACATCTGTCTAAGGTGTTTCTCATATGACACTGTCATTGTTTTCCTACTTAACCATTTCTGTGCACAAAAAAAGTATTGCATCAAAGCCAAATATAACTGAATAGTGTATAAAATAAAAAGTATACAAAAATAAATGACAAATAAATAGCCTAAAATCTAAACATTACTGACACTACTAAACATTGCTCCAAAAGCATGGAAACGTATTTAAACTATTCAAGTATAATAGTTTTAGTATGCCACTAAATATTGACATTACATCAAACCATGAAAACTTATTCAAACTATTGAAGTATAATAGTTTCGGTATGCCACTAAATACTGACATTATATCAAACCTTGAAAACTTGTTCAAACTATTAAGTATAATGGTTTTAGTATGCCACTAAATATTGACATTAAGAAGCATTACATCAAACCATGAAAACTTATTCAAACTATTAAGTATAATGGTTTTAGTATGCCACTAAATATTAACATTAATAAACATTACATCAAACCATGAAAACTTATTCAAACTATTAAGTATAATGGTTTTAGTATGCCACTAAATATTAACATTAATAAACATTACACCAAACCATGAAAACTTATTCAAACTATTGAAGTATAATGGTTTTAGTATGCCACTAAATATTGACATTACCAAATATTACATCAAACCATGTCATGAGGAGCCTGACACCTGGGAGGAATGGTGGTGTTGACAGCGGATCAGAGGGCCAGCATTGGTTGCTAGCTTATTTGTAGATACACTTAGATGGAGGTAAGACTTCTTGAACTTGACAAGTTATATTAAAGTGAAATATCCCTTTAACTTTGTGGCAAAGATGCTAGCTAGTGTGGCTATGGACAGGGCAAAATAAGACGAATAGCATGTTTCAAAAAAAGTCAGACATGCTTGAAGAATGCCATTTTGTGGCATACTAAATAAAACCATTATACTTGACTGGTTGAACAAGTTTTCATGGTTTGATGTAATGTTTAGTAATGTCAGTATTTAGTGGCATACTAAAACCATTATACTTTACCCATCCATCCATTATCCAACCCGCTTATCCTGCCCTCAGGGTCGCGGGGATGCTAGCGCCTATCCCAGCAGTCATTGGGTGGCAGATGGGGAGAGACACCCTGGACAGGCCGCCAGTCCATTATACTATTATACTTTAATAGTTTGAATAAGTCATAAGGATCTGAAACCTATAAACAAAATAAATCAGAGCCTCTAGGTGGCGGTATACACATGAGAACGGATAAGAACAGTGAATCGCCCCTACCTGTTACAAAAGATCATCTGCCGCACACATGACGTCAGGACAGGAACAAAGGAATTTTTCAGAAGCGCTCACTCTTTTTACCCCAATGGGAATATCCCTTTAACTTTGTGGCAAAGATGCTAGCTAGGGTGAATATTCCCAAACCAAACACACCATACGTCTATATGGAGAAGACTGCTTAGCTAGATCGTTCTCTTTAACAAACATGAAGAAAAGGAAAACATTTTCGTTCAAAATTGACGGACCTTGAGGGCCAATTCATCCCTCTCTAGATACTGTTATCAATTAATGCATGGGAAGCGCCGGTCCATTATAAACCTAGTGTAAACTACTAATAAGACACGTTAGCCCCTAGCTAACAGGCCTGACCCTTTAGCCGAGCGGTTAGTGACGTCGGTCAGACCCGTTAGCTAGGAGCTAACGTGTCTTATTAGTAGTTTACACTAGCATAACATTAACGTAACTTATGCCTTCTCGATAAAATGCATAATCGATTCGACGCCCGCTTAAACTTACCGTTAGCTACGCGAAATTTAAGCTATTGTAACCGGTTATTTTCTTGCGCGGTGCGGGATTCGATACGAGGTGTATTGCGCCAACAAGGCGACATCAC